>NC_073400.1:30649038-30883816 GCF_028641065.1 Leucoraja erinaceus | reverse complement strand
CACTTTCCAAATGGAGTAAAAACTCGAACCTGTATTTTCAAACGTGGAAGTTAAATAGAGTTTTATCGGCAACATTGGGAAACAAGGAACTGTAGATGCCAGTTTACAGTAAAAGGCAGGAAGTAAGATTGTTCACACATTGGCACGGTGGCACAGCGGGTAGAGCTGCTGCCTCACAGTGCCAGAGACCCGGGTTCGATCCTAACCACGGGTGCTGCCTGTACGGAGTTTGCACGTTCTCCCTGTGACCTGCGTGGGTTTTCTCCGGGTGCTCTGGTTTCCTCCCACGCTCCAAAGACGTGCGGGTTTGTAGGTTAAATGGCATCATAAAGATTATAAATTGGCCTTTTATTGTGTGTGTAGGATAGTGTTAGTGTGCGGGGATCGCTGGCCAGCATGGACACGGTGGGCCGAAGGGCCTGTTTCCGCACTAAACTAAACTAACAATCTGGCTCGGGTTGTTATCAATTTGTTTCTCAAGGAGGAACATGTCAACAGTCAGGTGTGTGGGAAGGAACTGCACATGCCGATTTACACCGAAGATAGGCTCAAAAAGCAGGAGTAACTCAGCGGGACGGGCAGCAGCAGCTCTGGAGAGAAGGAATGGGTGACGTTTCAGGTCGAGACCCTTCTTCAGACTGTCAGGAATGTTTAATTGTCAAATATCCTGGATGATGCCCGACCTGCTGAGTTACTCCAGCACCGTGTGTCCTCCTGTGTATTAACCAATTCTCCGTGGATTGTCACCTTGTTGTGGTGGAGTAGCTTGTGAGATCCTGAGAGCGATGCCGTGTGGAGCTGTCGATGCTCCTGGTAGGGCCACCCATGGCGGTAAGGTCGAGGGGGAGGTCTAGTCTCTGACAAAGAGCCAATCCAACCAAGACCTCAGCGGTGGAACAAGTGGAGGACGATGGCTGACCTTAGTGGAGGAACATGTCGCAACGGCTGGGAAGGCGGATGAAGGCTGTGGCAGGAAAGGGTCTCCGGTTATCTTGGACTCCACGCCACTGGACCCTGACCCAGATCTGTCAAGGACCCCATGTGGGGTGGATGTCTGTGCACCAGTCTCCCCACGTTAAACAAAGTCACGCACCCCAGATTCACGGACAGTTTCTTCCCAGCTGTTATCAGGCATCTGAGCCATCCCACCACCACAACCAGAGAGCGGTGCTGAACTATCATCTACCTCATTGGTGACCCTCGGACTATCTTAGACTGGATAGCTTTACCAGGTAGATTAGCTTAGATTTGCCGGCTTTACCTAGGGGGGACCTCATTGAAATGCACAGAATAGTGAAAGGCCTGGATAGAGTGGATGTGGAGAGGATGTTTCCACTAGTGGGAGAGTCTAGGACCAGAGGGCACACACAGCCTCAGAATTAAAGGTCGTTACGTTAGGAAGGAGATGGGTAGAAATGTCTTCAGTCAGAGGGTGGTGAATCTGTGGGATTCTTTGCCACAGACGGCTGTGGAGGCCACAAGTCAGTAGATATTTTCCAAGGCAGTGATGGATAGATTCTTGATTAGTGCGGGTGTCAGGGGTTATGGGGAGAAGGCAGGAGAATGGGGTTGGGAGGGAGAGATGGATCAGCCATGATTGAATGGCGGAGTAGACTTGATGGGCTGAATGGCCTAATTCAGCTCCTATCACTTATGACCTTACGACCCGACGTAGGGAAGATTTAATAGGAACCTGATGGGCAACTTTCTCACACAAATTGTTGAGGGTGTATGGAACGAGCTGCCGGAGGAGGTAGTTGAGGCAGGGACTATGGCAACACTTAAGAAACATTTAGACAGGTCCATGGATAGGACAGGCCCTTGTGGCTAAAGGGATCAGGGGGTATGGAGAGAAGGCAGGTACAGGATACTGAGTTGGATGATCAGCCATGATTATATTGGATGATCAGCCATGATCATATTGAATGGCGGTGCAGGCTCGAAGGGCCGAATGGCTTACTCCTGCACCTATTTTCTATGTTTCTATGTTTCTAAAGGGATGTGGGCCAAACGCAGGCAGGTGGGAATAGTATAGCTGGGATGGGCAAGTTGGGCCGAAGGGCCTGTTTCCACACTGTAGCACTCTGAGTGCATTGTGTCCATGGTTAGTGTTTCTCTGTAGGAATCTCATTGTTCTATCTGGGACAATTGACAATAAAACACTCTTGACTTTCAAGAGAGAGTTCGATAGGGCTCTTAAAGATAGCGGAGTCTGGGGATATGGGGAGAAGGCAGGAACGGGGTACTGATTGGGCCTGATCAGCCATGATCACATTGAATGGCGGTGCTGGCTCGAAGGGCCGAATGGCCTCTACTGCTGCACCTATCGTGTATTGTCTATTGACTTTTGACACTTGGGCCCTCTCCAACGCCAGCAGGGATAGCTCCTCAGACAGAGGGGCCCAAATCTGCCGACAATGCTCCACAAAGTGTTTAAGAAGGAACTGCAGATGCTGGAAAATCGAAGGTAGACAAAAATGCTGGAGAAACTCAGCGGGTGCAGCAGCATCTGTGGAGCGAAGGAAATAGGCAACGTTTCGGGACGAAACCCGGAAGGGTTTCGTCCCGAAACGTTGCCTATTTCCAGAAGGGTTTCGTCCCGAAACGTTGCCTATTTCCAGAAGGGTTTCGGCCCGAAACGTTGCCTATTTCCAGAAGGGTTTCGGCCCGAAACGTTGCCTATTTCCAGAAGGGATTCGGCCCGAAACGTTGCCTATTTCCAGAAGGGATTCGGCCCGAAACGTTGCCTATTTCCAGAAGGGTTTCGGCCCGAAACGTTGCCTATTTCCAGAAGGGTTTCGGCCCGAAACGTTGCCTATTTCCAGAAGGGTTTCGGCCCGAAATGTTGCCTATTTCCAGAAGGGATTCGTCCCGAAACGTTGCCTATTTCCAGAAGGGATTCGTCCCGAAACGCTGCCTATTTCCAGAAGGGTTTCGGCCCAAAACGTTGCCTATTTCCTTCAGGGTTTCAGCCTGAAACGTTGCCTATTTCCAGAAGGGTTTCGCCCCGAAACGTTGCCTATTTCCACAAGGGTTTCGGCCCGAAACGTCGCCTATTTCCTTCGCTCCATAGATGCTGCTAGCACCCGCTGAGTTTCTCCAGCATTTTTGTCTACCGACAATACTCCAAATGCGGCCTTATGCAACCTCACCATTACATCCCCCACTTTCTCTGTAGACCTCCCCCTCCTTTACTACCCCCCCCTCCCCCCCCCACAATCCCCCCCCCCCCCCCCCCCCACCCCCACCCCTCTGTACACAAGGCAACCTTGATTGATTTAATATCTCACCGCACTCAGCAAAAAAAAAAAAAACCCTGCTCCCTGCCACTTCAGGCGATGATACATAAATCCACGCTTAATCCTTTAAATCAGTGACAATCCCAAAGGATTACCCATTCATCCCAGTCCAAAATCCTGCATTTGAACTGAATTCTTCGGAGGAAGGTTTTGCAAGAGGGTGATAAAGAGATTACCCTTGCGAGGGGAAGTGCGGCATGCGCTTGGTACAGCACAGCTTTGCATCACTAATGGGGCAAGTGTGTGGTGGATTTTTATATTCTATCTGTGTCCCCACACAAGACGGGGTTTATTAACGGACAGGTGCAGAGTGGATTTGGACGTTTCGCGCTGAGAGAGAGAGCGGGATTGTAGTTTGTAAGAAGGAACTGCAGATGCTGGAAAATCGGAAGGTGGACAAAAAAGGCCGGAGGAACTCGGCGGGTGCGGCAGCATCTACGGAGCGAAGGAAATAGGCGACGTTTCGGGCCGAAACCCTTCTGGAAATAGGCAACGTTTCGGGCCGAAACCCTTCTGGAAATAGGCAACGTTTCGGGCCGAAATCCTTCTGGAAATAGGCAACGTTTTGGGCCGAAATCCTTCTGGAAATAGGAACGTTTCGGGCCGAAACCCTTCTTCAGACTGATGTAGGGGGGGGGAGGGGGGGAGTGAGAAGAAATGAGAAAGGAAGAGGAGGAGCCCGAGGGCTGAGGGAGAGCTGAGAACGGGAGGAGACAGCAAGGGCTACCGGAAATTGGAGAAGTCAATGTTTATGCCACTAGGGTGCAGACTGCCTGAGGTGCTGCTCCTCCAATATCCGGTGGTGCTCACTCTGGCCATGGAGGAGGCCCAGGACAGAGAGGTCGGATTGGGAATGGGAGTGGGGGAGTTGAAGTGCTGAGCCACCGGGAGATCAGGTTGGTTAAGCGAAGGTAGACAAAAATGCTGGAGAAACTCAGCGGGTGCAGCAGCATCTATGGAGTGAAGGAAATAGGCAACGTTTCGGGACGAAACCCTTCCGGGTTTCGTCCCGAAACATTGCCTATTTCCAGAAGGAGGTGTAAGGCTGGACGTACGGGGAGAAGGCATCACCCTCGCATTAACCCAGCCTTCACCAATATCTACTCCACAATCCCAACTGGTTCATCACCTCTGATCAATACTGCGGAAAAATCCACCCAACTCTATCTCCTCCCCTCATCAAAACCAGCGCTGTTGGCCTGAACTAAACCCCATCCTCGGCATGTGTGTAGGAAGGAACTGCAGATGCTGGTTTTAAACCGAAGATAGACACAAAATGCTGGAGTAAGGCATCTCGAAGATGCTGGAGTAAGGCATCTCTTAGGAGAAGGGTCTCGGCCCAAAACATCACCCATTCCTTCTCTCCAGAGATGCCGCCTGTCTGTCTGTCCCGCTGAGTTACTCCAACATTTTGTGTCCATCTTCCCTTCATCTGCAATAGTCCACCAGAGGGTAAATATTCCTCCGATAGAAGGCATTACACTTGATTTTAGTGTTTGTAAAGCTGGAAGCTTGTGTGCGCTATTAATGGTTCATAGAATCATACAACACAGACACAAGCCATTCAGCCCTACTCTTTATCTTATAGAAACTTATAAAATTCTTAAGGGGTCGGACAGACTAGATGCAGGAAGATTGTTCCCGATGTTGGGGAAGTCCAGAACTAGGGGTCACCGGTTAAGGATAAGGGGGAAGTCTTTTAGGACCGAGATGAGGAAAACATTTTTCACACAGAGAGTGGTGAATCTGTGGAATTCTCTGCCACAGAGGGTAGTCGAGGCCACACAGTTCATTGGCTATATTTAAGAGGGAGTTAGATGTGGCCCTTTTGGCTAAAGGGATCAGGGGGTATGGAGAGAAGGCAGGTACAGGATACTGAGTTGGATGATCAGCCATGATCATATTGGATGGCGGTGTAGGCTCGAAGGGCCGAATGGCCTACTCCTGCACCTATTTTCTATGTTTCTATGAAAGCTAGGGCATAGGAAATAGGTAACGTTTCGGGCCGAACCCCTTCGGGATTCGGCCCGAAACGTTGCCTATTTCCTTCGCTCCATAGATACTGCTGCACTACTGAGTTGGATGATCAGCCATGATCATATTGAATGGTGGCCTCTACTCCTGCACCTATTTTCATTGTTTCTATGTTTCTACACAGGCCGTTCAGCCCTACTCACCCATGTTGACCAAGATAAGCCAGTCTGAAGAAAGGTCTCGACCTGAAATGTCACCCACTCCTTCTCTCCAGAGATGCTGCTGCCTGTCTGTCCTGCTGGGTTACTCCAGCATGTTGCTGGTCTAATTTGACTCGTATCCCTCTAAAGCCTGAAGCAACATTTTTTAACTCAGGACTCTTCTTCAGGGTGAAGAGTGAAGAAGGGGTCCCGACCCGAAACGTCGCCTCTCCGCTCCCATTCCCATTCCCACAGATGCTGCCTGACCCTGACCCCGACCCCGTCTTCCAGCACTTTTGTGTTTGGCTCAAGGTGCCAACACCTGCAGTTCCCCATCCATGTACAAGTCCAAATGCCTTTCAAACGACTGTTCAGGTCAAGAACTGTAACGTCCAGGTTCAGGAACAGCTTCTTCCCCACAGCCATCAGCTCGACAACGAATAAGCTCTGAGCTGCAAAAGACTATATTATTATTGCACTAGGTAGACAAAAATGCTGGAGAAACTCAGCGGGTGCAGCAGCATCTATGGAGCGAAGGAAATGGGCAACGTTTCGGGACGAAACCCTTCTGGAAATAGGCAACGTTTCGGGCCGAAACCCGGAAGGACACACATAATCTAACACCCGGAGAGGAATGTATAGAGAGAGAGATATATTCAGATAGCGCGGAGCAGAGCACAGCACAGGCCCTTCGGCCCACCACATCGGTGCTGGACGGCACGGTGGCGCAGCGGTAGAGTCGCTGCCTCACGGCGCCGGAGACCCGGGTTCCATCCCGACCACGGGCACTGTCTGCATCGATAGAATTTATTTGTCGTCTACATTTGGTTCCTGCAGTCATACACACGAGAAAAAAACAACCAAGACTCAACACCATTTACACAAACATCCATCACAGTGAATCTCCCCCTCACCGTGTTCAAGGAGGAACTGCAGATGCTGGAAAATCGAAGGTAGACAAAAAAGCTGGAGGAACTCAGCGGGTGCAGCAGCTACAACTATGGAGCGAAGGAAATAGGCAACGTTTTGGGCCGAAACCCTTCTGGAAATAGGCAACGTTTCGGGCTGAAACCCTTCTAGAAATAGGCAACATTTCGGGCTGAAACCCTTCTGGAAATAGGCAACATTTCGGGCTGAAACCCTTCTGGAAATAGGCAACATTTCGGGCTGAAACCCTTCTAGAAATAGGCAACGTTTCGGGCTGAAACCCTTCTAGAAATAGGCAACATTTCGGGCCGAAACCCTTCTGGAAGCTACAACTATGGACCGAAGGAAATAGGCAACGTTTCAGGCCGAATTCCTTCTGGAAATAGGCAACGTTTCGGACCGAAACCCTTCTGGAAATAGGCAACGTTTCGGGCCGAAACCCGGAAGGGTTTCGTCCCGAAACGTTGCCTATTTCCTTCGCTCCATAGATGCTGCTGCACCCGCTGAGTTTCTCCAGCATTTTTGTCTACCTTCGATTTTCCAGCATCTGCAGTTCCTTCTTAAACACATCCGGGACATATGTGTCTAAAACTTGTCTCGACACTTGTGCCTGTTTCTCAGGGCTTTGAGCTCTCGTTTTAACCGACTTCTGTGTAACAGGTTTTGGTTGCAGCCGATGCTGGAATCTTGAGCCAAAAACGCAAACGTGCCTGGGGGAACTCAGTGGGTCAGGCAGCGTCTGTGGAGGCATCTCTGGGGAATGTGGATAGATGGCATTTACTGATTTGCTGCTAGTGTACCAGCCTCAACTATTTTATTGATGTTAAGGAATCAAATGACATTTAGGACGGCACGGTGGCGGTGCAGCGGGTAGAGTTGCTGCCTCACAGCGCCGGAGACCCGGGTTCGATCCTGACCACGGGCGCTGTCTGTACGGAGTTTGCACGTTCTCCCCGTGACCCGCGTGGGTTTTCTCCTGGTGTTCCGGACAGTGGAAGTGCGTGGAGGTCTCGGGTCGGAGCAGACGGGGTGGGCCGAACGCACTGTGTCTCTAAACCAAAAACTAAACTACTCACTGGGGGACAATTTACAGAGGGCCAATTAACCCTCAGCGTCGCCAAGGACTGCTCTCACCCCAACCACGGACTGTTTACCCTCCTACCATCCGGGAGGCGCTACAGGTCTCTCCGTTGCCGAACCAGCAGGTCCAGGAACAGCTTCTTCCCTGCGGCTGTCACTCTACTCAACAACGTACCTCGGTGACTGCCAATCACCCCCCTGGTGAGATCCGAACTGCATTTCGTTGTCTCTGTACTGTACACTGTACACTGTACACTGACAATAACCTTTGAATCTGAATCTGAATCTGGTTTGGAGCGTGGGAGGAAACCGGAGCACCTGGAGAAAACCCACGCAGGTCACGGGGAGAACGTGCAAACTCCGTACAGACAGCGCCGGTAGTCAGAATCGAACCTGCCCCCCATGGTTGAGTTTGTGGAAAATACATTAGCGTTGAGAGCATGTGGATCTGACCATGTTACTGGGTTGTAATTGCATCCAGTTTTTGTTTTTAATCTGTTTCTCAAAGTTGCTTTCCCCAATCGCTGCTCTCGTTCCGAATGAGCAGCCTTCAGTCACACAAAGTGCACGTTTTCTCTCACTCCGTCTGGAGAACGATTCCCAGTTTTAACTGGGACGCAGGGAGGCTGCGATACTCGCCTTGCAACAATTTAGCCCCATTTTATAAATCTTTCCATCTGAAGGGAAAGTAGATAAATATTCCAATCTGTGTTGCTGTGAGAAGCTGAGATGCAGCCAAGTTTTGGTTTGGTTTTAGCCAAGAATTGATATTTCCCCGGTGGCTTGGCATGGATTAAGAACAATGAATTGCCAGCTAACGTTAGTTACTGCCAGGGGAGTATGGGGCTGGGCAGCGTTGTTACAGTAAAGATGCAATTAACTCCCAGCCTTTAAAGCAACATTTGGATCCCGCCAGATCAGAATGCATTGAGTCCATCTGGACTGTGTAGAAAGGAACAGCAGATGCTGGTATAAACTGAAGATAGACACAAAAATGCTGGAGCAACTCCAGCAGGGGGACGGGCAGCGTCTCTGGAGAGAGACCCTTCTTCAGACTCATCTGGAGCTCTGCATTGGAGAGCGTTCCTGAGTTGTTTCGAGATGAATCGGGAATCTGGCTGTGTTTATCGGCTTGGGTTCGGATCCACTGGCATTGTAGAACTCGTCAGGATTGTGGGAAGGGCTCAGCGGTAGAGTTACTGCCTCACGGCGCCAGAGGCCCCGGTTCGATCTCCACCTCGGGTGCTGTCTGTACGGAGTTTTACGTCTCTCCCCCCCCCCCCCCACCCCCGACCTGCGTGGGTTTTCTCCGGGTGCTCGGGTTTTGTTCCAGAGACGTACAGGTTTGTAGGGTTAAATGGCTTGGTATAAATATACATTTCCCTAGTGCATGTGTAACAAGGTGTTAGTGTGTGGGGATCGCTGGTCGGCACGGACTCGGTGGGCCGAAGGGCCTGGTTCTCTAAGATACTGTAGTGTCGCATCACAGCTTGGCTTGGCAACAGCTCTGCACAAGAAGTTGTGGATGTCGCCCAGGCTCTGTTTGATTGGGGCCACACACAGTTTAAGAATAAGGGGTAAGCCATTCAGAACGGAGACGAGGAAACACTTTTTCTCGCAGAGAGTTGTGAGTCTGTGGAATTCTCTGCCTCAGGGCAGTGGAGGCGGGTTCTCTGGATGCTTTCAAGGGAGAGCTAGATAGGGCTCTTAAAAATAATGGAGTCAGGGGATATGGGGAGAAGGCAGGAACGGGGTACTGATTGGGGATGATCAGGCATGATCACATTGAATGGCGGTGCTGGCTCGAAGGGCCGAATGGCCTCTACTCCTGCCTCTGTTGTCCATTGTCTATTATGGCTAGAGCTAGAGATGATGCCCGTCTCGCTGAGTTACTCCAGCATTTTGTGTCTATCTTCGGTGTAAACAGTGATGGAAATGGGGGGGGGATGGGGGGGGGGGTGCGCAGGGGGACGGCGTTCCCCTAATTTTAAGTTTCCAGTATATGTCCAATTTCTGTACTAGAAGGGGGTCAGAGTTGTTAAATACGGATTTAAAAAAAAAACGACCATGGATATTCGTTAGAACGTTGCAGTCACCGCTGCACCGGCCATGAGACGAAAACAATTTGTTAACCACCACTGTTAGCACTTGTTAACAGCCAGCAGTTAACACGTAGTTATACAATGTGTCATCAATACATCGATCCACATTCCTCAGTAAATGTAATTGTGTTTTGACCAAGTATTAATGTCGTTGCGTTTCCTTTGAATAAAATTCACGGGAGAATTTCTTAAAACTCACTGACATTAAGGGCTCTGGACCGCGAGCACGGGCTTCTACCTGTTGTGCAGGTAAAGTCAATCACCCATGTTGTTTTATTATTCTTTCGCTCTCTCTCTCTCTCTCTCTCTCTCTCTCTCTCTCTCTCTATCCCTCCATTCCTCATTCTCTCTCCCTCTCTCGTTGTGTCTCTCTGTCTTTTGCTCTCTCCCTCTCTGTCCCGCTCCCCATCTCGTCTCTCACTCCCTCTCTCTCACCCTCTCCATACCCGGAATCATTTGGCGTTTTGCGAAGGAATAGGTGACGTTTCGGAAGCGTCACCTATTTCCTTCGCTCCATAGATGCGGCCTCACCCGCTGAGTTTCTCCAGCACTTTTATCCACCCAAGACGTACAGGTTTGTAGGTTAATTGGCTTAGGTTTGTACGTATGGTATAAGTTCAAGTTCAAGTGAGTTTATTGTCATGTGTCCCTGTATAGGACGATGAAATTCTTGCTTTGCTTCAGCACACAGAACATAGTAGGCATTTACTACAGAACAGATCAGTGTGTCCATATACCATGATATAAATATATACACACATGAATAAATAAACTGGTAAAGTGCAAATAACAGAAAGTGGTTATTAATAATCAGAGTTTTGTCCGAGCCAGGTTTAATAGCCTGATGGCTGTGGGGAAGTAGCTATTCCTGAACCTGGATGTTGCAGTCTTCAGGCTCCTGTACCTTCTACCTGAAGGTAGCAGGGAGATGAGTGTGTGGCCAGGATGGTGTGGGTCTTTGATGATACTGCCAGCCTTTTTGAGGCAGCGACTGCGATAGATCCCCTCGATGGAAGGGAGGTCAGAGCCGATGATGGACTGGGCAGTGTTTACTACTTTTTGGAGTCTCTTCCTCTCCAGGGCGCTCAAGTTGCCGAACCAAGCCACGATGCAACCGGTCAGCATGCTCTCTACTGTGCAATTGTCCCGAGTGTGTGTAGGCTTGTGTTAGTGTGCGGGGATCGCTGGTCGGCATGGACGGGGTGGGGCCGAAGGGCCTGTTTCCGCACTGTATCTCTAAAGTCAACTAAACTAAATATCCTTTATAATAAAGGCCCACTGAATGTCAGAAGCAATAAAGTGGTTGTGAAATACTGACTCTGTCCCCACCAGGGTGAGAGGCAACAGGAGTAACAGGCACACCATTGTTCTCCAGATCAGATGATGTGATCTTTGTTGTTTCCTAATCTGAATGTAAATGTGCAACGTGCCCAAGAGATAAAGCATGGACGGAGCTTTAAGTTAAGGTTTATCATTGTCACAATAGACAATAGACAATATGTGCAGGAGTAGAGGCCATTCGGCCCTTCGAGCCAGCACCGCCATTCAATGTGATCATGGCTGATCATCCACAATCAGTACCCCGTTCCTGCCTTCTCCCCATATCCCCTGACTCCGCTATCTTTAAGAGCCCTATCTAGCTCTCTCTTGAAAGTATCCAGAGAACCGGCCTCCACCGCCCTCTGAGGCAGGGAATTCCACGGACTCACCACTCTCTCTGAGAAAAAGTGTTTCCTCATCTCCGTTCTAAATGGCTTACTCCTTATTCTCCAAACCGTGCGTGGCCCCTGGTTCTGGACTCCCCCAACATCGGGAACATGTTTCACATGTAGCAAATGTACAAGAAAAAAGGAACTGCAGATGCTGTTTAATGGCACAAAAGGGCACAAAGTGCTGGAGTAACACGGCAGGTCAGGCAGCATCTCTGGTGAACGTGGTTTCAGTCTGAAGGAGGGCCACGACCTGAAACGTCACCTATCCATGTTCTCCAGAGAAACTGTGCAGAAAGAAATTGCAGATAGACGCAGAAAGCTGGAGTAACTCAAAAGCAAGAAAAAGAGAAAATGTGAAATAAAGTAGTGGGTGTTGATAGTTCATGAAAAAATAGAGAGAAAGAGTCCACGAAGATGTGAAGCCCGAGAGAAAAAAAACACAAAAGGAAGAAATGAAACACAAAAAGTTAGAGAAAATATATATATATTAGAACTCTCTGCCACAGAAGGTAGTTGAGGCCACAGTTCATTGGCTATATTTAAGAGGGAGTTAGATGTGGTCCTTGTGGCTAAGGGGATCAGGGGGTATGGAGAGAAGGCAGGGATGGGATACTGAGTTGGATGATCAACCATGATCATATTGAATGGCGGTGCAGGCTCGAAGGGCCGAATGGCCTACTCCTGCACCTATTTTCTATGTTTCTATGAAAGCTAGGGCATAGGAAATAGGTAACGTTTCGGGCCGAACCCCTTCGGGATTCGGCCCGAAACGTTGCCTATTTCCTTCGCTCCATAGCTACTGCTGCACTACTGAGTTGGATGATCAGCCATGATAATATTGAATGGTGGTGCAGGCTCGAAGGGCCGAACGGCCTCTACTCCTGCACCTAATTTCTATGTTTCTATGTAAAGCCCGAGAGAGAAAAAAGAAAAGGAAGAAATGAAACAAAAAAAAGTTAGAGAAAATATATATATATTAGAAGGGATATACCTGCTTCGATCTGTTACACACCCTCACCCGGTTCTGAAACAGTTAATTTCTAAGGTTGTGATAAGTCAATAAAGGGATTTGCCTGACAGGATGAATCTCATATCTTCGAGATGTAACATTTCAGACCAAGCGGAGATTGGGCGATCGTTTCGCCGAACACCTCCGCTCGGTCCGCAATAACCAAGCTGACCTCCCGGTGGCTCAGCACTTCAACTCCCCCTCCCACTCCGCCTCCGACCTCTCTGTCCTGGGTCTCCTCCATGGCCACAGCGAGCAGCACCGGAAATTGGAGGAACAGCACCTCATATTCCGTTTGGGGAGTCTGCACCCCGGGGGCATGAACATCGAATTCTCCCAATTTTGTTAGTCCTTGCTGTCTCCTCCCCTTCCTCAGTCCCCCTGCTGTCTCCTCCCATCCCCCAGCCTTCGGGCTACTCCTCCTTTTCCCTTTCTTGTCCCCACCCACCCCCGCCCCCGATCAGTCTGAAGAAGGGTTTCGGCCCGAAACGTTGCCTATTTCCTTCGCTCCATAGATGCTGCTGCACCCGCTGAGTTTCTCCAGCTTTTTTGTGTAACCTTCGATTCTCCAGCATCTGCAGTTCCCTCTTAAACATTTCAGACATGTTTGAAACCCACATTTTAGTTCGACGCTATTCTACACACACACAGTTTACAATTTTTACTGCCTGCACGTCTTTGGAGTGTGTGGGAGGATCCTGGAGAAACCCCACGCAGGTCACGGGGAGAACGTACAGACAGCGCCCGTAGTCAGGACGGGTCCCGGGTCTCTGGCGCTGAGAGGCAGCGACTCTACCGCTGCACCACCCGAGGGCAGATTGGCTGATTGTAAAATAAATGCAAGGGGACGTGTGGATGCGTTTGTACGTCTGGAGTCTGCCGTTAATGAAGATGGTCGTATCCTGCCCGCTGTGACTTGCTTTGTTGGAGACTCGACTGGGCAGAAGCAACACTGACAGCACCTCGTATATAGGCCACTCAGCCGTGCCTTCCAACATCTGATTCCTTAAGGCAGCTTAACACTGAGTCCAGTGTGAATGGGTTTGAAGTGGGCTGCATTTCCCACTTGTGCTCTATCACTGATATTCATCATCTGTAAAACAACCTCCGTCCATTTTCATGTCACAAAGGGAGAACTTTAAGTGTAGATGCAGGTTCAGATGCAGATTACATGAAATGATACAAAGAGCTCCTGTTAACAGCCTAACCCTGAAATTAATCCTTGTAGAATTGCAGATGCTGGTTTACAAAGTAGGATACACAGAGTGCTGGAGTAACTCAGCGAGCCAGGCAGCATCTCTGGAGAGAAGGAATGGGTGACGTTTCGGGTCAAGATCCTTTTTCACCCGAAACGTTACCCATCCCTTCTCTGCAGAGTTATTCCAGCTTTTTGCGTCTATCTAGGTTTACAAGTCGCTGTTAGTTGTGGTCAGCTACCGCCCAGTAAACAACTTTGAACTTCCCCGGCACACCTGCCCTGTCAAATTCCAGGAATTCCAGCCTTTTTGAACTGGGAGAGTCAGCTGTGGATTTTATTATAGAGCGGCCTCGCGAAAGATTTAAAAAAAAAACGTGCAGTTTATGAGTTTCTGGCAAACATGATGGAAGGAAGGGAAGTGTTTACAGACAGATGCAAGATGTGGAGTGGGAGCACTCTGGGTGGAGTCACTCACTGGGGGGGGAGGGGGAGAAAAATGCAACCTTGATTTAGTTTTTAGTTTAGAGATACAGCGTGGAAACAGGAACTTTGGCCCCATTATAATATGGCACAGCGGTAGAGTTGCTGCCTCACAGCGCCAGAGACCCGGGTTCGATCCCGATTACGGGTGCTGTCTGTACGGAGTTTGCACGTTGTCCCCCCGTGACCAAAGATCCGCTGGAGGATCTTTGGTGTTAATCTGCGGGGAGTGTTGGTCGGCGCGGACTCGGTGGGCCGAAGGGCCTGTTTCCGCGCTGTACCTGTGTTAGGCAGTGTTAGGTGTGAGGAGGACGCTAGGAGACTGCAAGGTGACTTGGATAGGCTGGGTGAGTGGGCAAATGTTTGGCAGATGCAGTATAATGTGGATAAATGTGAGGTTATCCATTTTGGTGGCAAAAACGGGAAAGCAGATTATTATCTAAACGGTGGCCGATTGGGAAAGGGAGAGATACAGCGAGACCTGGGTGTCATGGTACACCAGTCATTGAAGGTAGGCATGCAGGTGCAGCAGGCAGTAAAGAAAGCAAATGGTATGTTGGCTTTCATAGCAAGAGGATTTGAGTATAGGAGCAGGGAGGTTCTACTGCAGTTGTACAGGGTCTTGGTGAGACCACACCTGGAGTATTGCGTGCAGTTTTGGTCTCCAAATCTGAGGAAGGACATTATTGCCATAGAGGGAGTGCAGAGAAGGTTCACCAGACTGATTCCTGGAATGTCAGGACTGTCTTATGAAGAAAGACTGGATAGACTTGGTTTATACTCTCTAGAATTTAGGAGACTGAGAGGGGATCTTATAGAAACTTACAAAATTCTTAAGGGGTTGGACAGGCTAGATGCAGGAAGATTGCTCATGATGTTGGGGAAGTCCAGGACAAGGGGTCACAGCTTAAGGATAAGGGGGAAATCTTTTAGAACCGAGATGAGGAGAACTTTTTTCACACAGAGAGTGGTGAATCTCTGGAACTCTCTGCCACAGAGGGTAGTTGAGGCCAGTTCATTGGCTATATTTAAGAGGGAGTTAGATGTGGCCCTTGTGGCCAAGGGGATCAGAGGGTATGGAGAGAAGGCAGGTACGGGATACTGAGTTGGATGATCAGCCATGATCATATTGAATGGCGGTGCAGGCTCGAAGGGCCAAATGGCCTACTCCTGCACCTAATTTCTATGTTTCTATGTTTCTATCTCTAAACTAAACTAAACTAGATCTCACATCAGTGACGGAGTTTTGTATCATTTCTCGATCTCGCAAGCTGCACGCAATCTACTGGCCTGGAACCAAATGCTTCCTCCAACATTCAGTCATCCGACAGTCACACAAAACTGAGTCTACTGTGCGGGTATTTTCCTCATTCATTCATTTAACCCCTGAGGACAAAATCACTGCACAATCTCACGGGCAGCAGCTGACTCTGATCAGAGAGAGACAACAGTTTCGGAGATTGTCAGTCTTGTGACCACTGCCCAGTCCATCACCAGCTCTGACCTCCCCACCATCGAGGGGATCTATCGCAGTCGCTGCCTCAAAAAGGCTGGCAGTATCATCAAGGACCCACACACCATCCTGGCCACACACTCATCTCCCTGCTACCTTCAGGTAGAAGGTACAGGAGCCTGAAGACTGCAACGTCCAGGTTCAGGAACAACTTCTTCCCCACAGCCATCAGGCTATTAAACACAGCGACAACGAATAAGCTCTGAGCTGCAAAAGACTATATTATTATAGTCTGAAGAAGGGTTTCAGCCCGAAACGTTGCCTATTTCCTTCGCTCCATAGTTGCTGCTGCACCCGATGTGTTTCTCCAGCAATTTTGTGTACCTTCGATCTTCCAGCATCTGCAGTTCCTTCTTGAACATATTATTATAGCACTAGGTACATAAAAATGCTGGAGAAACTCAGCGGGTGCAGCAGCATCTATGGAGCGAAGGAAATAGGCAACGTTTTGGGCTGAAACCCTTCTGGAAATAGGCAACGTTTCGGGCCGAAACCCGGAAGGGTTTCGTCCCGAAACGTTGCCTATTTCCTTCGCTCCATAGATGCTGCCGCACCCGCTGAATTCCTCCAGCATTTTTGTCTATCTTCGATTTTCCAGCATCTGCAGTTCCTTCTTAAACACATCCGGGACATATGTGTCTAAAACAGTCTCGACACTTGTGCCTGTTTCTCAGGGCTTTGAGCTCTCGTTTTAACCGACTTCTGTGTAACAGGTTTTGGTTGCAGCCGATGCTGGAATCTTGAGCCAAAACGCAAACGTGCCTGGGGGAACTCAGTGGGTCAGGCAGCGTCTGTGGAGGCAATGGAGAGACGAGTAGTGAAAGGCTTGGATAGAGTGGATGTGGAGAGGATGTTTCCATTAGTGGGAGAGTCCGGGACCAGAGGTCACAGCCTCAGAATTGAAGGACGTTCCTTGAGGAAGGAGATGAGGAGACATTTATTTAGTCAGAGGGTGGTGAATCTGTGGGATTCTTTGCCACAGACGGCTGTGGAGGTCAAGTCAATGGATATTTTAAAGGCAGAGATAGATAGATTCTTAGGTACACAAAAAAGCTGGAGAAAGCATCTATGGAGCGAAGGAAATAGGCAACTTTTCGGCCCGAAACGTTGCCCATTTCCTTCGCTCCATAGATGCTGCTGCACCCGCTGAGTTTCGCCAGCTTTTTTGTGTACCTTTGATTCTCCAGCATCTGCAGTTCCTTCTTAACACGATAGATAGATTCTTGATTAGTGCGGGTGTCAGAGGTTATGGGGAGAAGGCAGGAGAATGAGGATAGGAGGGAGAGATAGATCAGCCATGATTGAATGGTGGAGTCGACTTGATGGGCCCCTCTCCCCTGAAGAAGGGCCTCGACCCGAAACGTCACCCATTCCTTCTCTCCAGAGATGCTGCCTGTCCCCGCTGAGTTACTCCAGCATTTAATGTCCAGCGTCTAATTCAACGACGGAATGGAGTCCATTAGGGCCGAATGGCCTCATTCTACTCCTGTAACCTGTGTCCTCGTGAACTTGAGAATTACGACTCGTCTTGTACCAGAACGGAGTTCGGACGCCAAATAAGTTGACTCCAGTCTTGGACTGCTGCAATCAGCCGCTCTGGGAAATATTTACTTTCTGCGACCCACTAATTATGGAGGCCAAATAAGAATCTTTGCACTGTTATCATTTATGATTAATATTGGAAACTTGAAGCACGACCCAACCCACAAACAGGCGAGGCGGATCGGCTGACTTAAGCACCACTTTGGTGCAGCGTTCATGTATAAGCCACGAACCTAATTACAACCCAAAGCTTGAAATGAGAGAGATGCAGTCCTCACAGACTCACACGCACACACACTCACGCACACAGGTAATAAGACTACATTTAAATGCTGTTTGAGAAAGAAAATTTCGTAAAGGACATGCGATAATTCACAGTCTCCTCAACCCTCTGCAGTCATTCTAAGCTGGAGAAGTGTAAACAGTTGGTTAATAACACAGTGTTTAAGAGGGAACTGCAGATGCTGGAGAATCGAAGGTTACACAAGAAAGCTGGAGAAACTCAGCGGGTGCAGCAGCATCTATGGAGCGAAGGAAATAGGCAACGTTTCGGGACGAAACCCAAAGGAAATAGGCAACGTTTCGGGTCGAAACCCGGAAGGGTTTCGGCCCGAAACGTTACCTATTTCCTATAGTGGAGATTGTTCAACTCTGAAGCAAATATCACAGAGCAGATCTATGATATTTGGTCTGAAGAAGGGTTTCGGCCCGAAACGTCGCCTATTTCCTTCGCTCCATAGATGCTGCTGCACCCTCTACAGAGCTAGGCGGTATAGGGAGGTTGCACGGCAGTCGGGTCATGACCCATGACCCGTACTGTTGCTAGGCCACGCCAACTGGAGTACACGCGATGAACCGCAGGTAAGCGCCGAGCATTGTGTCCAGCGTAGCGGGCCCGTTAGAACCCTCCGAAACGGTCAATTTCTGGCCGGTAAATAACGATGGAAATCGGGATAAGCGCGAGAGACAGTTTATCCTACTTCAGAATTCCAAAAGTGAGGAGAACCGACGGTAGATAGAAGCGGGAGCTGAAGGGACAACAACAGCCAGAGTGCTTGGCGAACATTGGCCGTTTGCTCACTGCAGTTCATCGACAGTAAGGCACTATTTGTGTTTTTTCTTGATTCCTTTGGCATCTAAAACATTTCAGAAGTGATAAATCTGGCTGTAAAATGTAATAATCGCCCATGCTTCTCAAGTGGGTTTTTACATACAAAAAGAAAACGCCTCGGAAGCAAAATGTACAGCCAGATTTATCACTTCTGAAACTTTTTAGCTACCAAAGGAATCAAGAAAAAACACAAATAATGCCCTACTGCTGATGAAATGCAGTGAGCAAACGCAATAATTCCCAATATTTTCAATTTTGATATCTGCACGGCCAATGTTCGCCAAGCATTTTAGCTGCTGTTATCCCTTCAACTCTCCCTTCTCTTTACCTTCATTTGGCTGGAGAGAAGGAATGGGTGAGGTTTTAGGTCGAGACCCTTCTCTGGAGAGTGGGTGGTGAAAGCAGGTTCTCCGGGTGCTTTCAAGAGAGAGCTAGATAGGGCTCTTAAAAATAGCGGAGTCAGGGGGATATGGGGAGCGCCTCTTCCTGCGTCAGCTTCCATCTCCTCCACAGTCTGAAGAAGGGTCTCGACCCGAAACGTCACACATTCCTTCTCTCCAGAGATGCTGAGTTCCTCCAGCTTTTTGTGTCTATCTTCCAGACCGCATTTAGAATATTGTGTTCAGTTCTGGGCACCATGTTATAGGAAAGTTATTGTCAAAGGGTTCTGAAAAGATTTACGAGGATGTTGCCAGGACTAGAGGGTGTGAGCTACAGGGAGAGGTTGAGCAGGGCTGGGTCTCTATTCCATGGAGCGTAGGAGGATGAGGGGGGATCTTATAGAGATATACAAAATCATGAGAGGAATAGATCGGGTAAACGCGCAGTCTCTTGCCCAGAGTAGGGGAATCGAGGACCAGAGGACACAGGTTCAAGGTGAAGGGGAAAAGATTTAATAGGAATCTGAGGGGTAACTTTTTCACACAGAGGGTGGTGGGTGTATGGAACAAGCTGCCAGAGGAGGTAGTTGAGGCTGGGACTATCCCATCGTTGTAAGAAACAGTTGGACAGGTACATGGATAGGACAGGTTTGGAGGGATATGGACCAAGCGCAGGCAGGTGGGACTAGTGTAGCTGGGACATGTTGGCCGGTGTGGGCGTGTTGGGTCGAAGGGCCTGTGTCCAAACTGTACCCCTCTGTGACTCTATCTCCACTACAGATGGAATGTTCTGGATCATTGCACCAGAGACTCAGTGATGAGATAAATCCTTGTCCTCATCGACTTCAAAGTGCAGGAAGATTGTTCCCGATGTTGGGGAAGTCCAGGACAAGGGGTCACAGCTTAAGGATAAGGGGAAAATCCTTTAAAACCGAGATGAGAAGAACTTTTTTCACGCAGAGAGTGGTGAATCTCTGGAACTCTCTGCCACAGAGGGTAGTTGAGACCAGTTCATTGGCTATATTTAAGAGGGAGTTAGATGTGGCCCTTGTGGCTAAAGGGATCATGGAGAGAAGGCAGGTACGGGATACTGAGTTGGATGATCAGCCATGATCATATTGAATGGCGGTGCAGGCTCGAAGGGCCGAATGGCCTCCTCCTGCACCTAATTTCTATGTTCTATGTGGAATTCTCTGCCACAGAAGGTAGTTGGCTATATTTAAGGGAGTTAGATGTGGCCCTTGTGACTAAAGGGATCAGGGGGTATGGAGAGAAGGCAGGTACAGGATACTGAGTTGGGTGATCATGGCTGATCACATTGAATGGCGGTGCAGGCTTGAAGGGCCGAATGACCTCTATTCCTGCACCTATTGTCTATGTTTCATCTCAGACCTCTGCCTTGTAGTTAACACTGCACGCAATTCCTTTGGCCTCTCTCTGCACTCAGCCTCCCGAGGACTGTTTCTTAGAGGAGCTGGCCCAGATTTGCATCAGTAAGATTTTGCCTTCAGCCCAGCCAGTAAAGTTGGCAAGCCGACAAAAATGTGTGGCGGATAAACCACGTGGGTGTAGATGGACTAACTCTCCAGTCCTAACTCACAAAATCCGTTCCAGCTGTAGTCTTCCACGCAGTAACGTTCAAAGTGTTTTAAACCTTAAAATGCAACTTCAAACTTAGATTGAGATCTTTTAGGTTAGAGATACAGCGCGGAAACAGGCCCTTCGGCCCACCGAGTCCGCGCCGACCAGCGATCCCCGCACACATATCCTACAGACACGAGGGACAATTTTTACGCACGCACCAAGCCAATTAACCTACAAGCCTACACGTCTTTGGAGTGTGGGAGGAAACCGAAGATCTCGGAGAAAAACAGACGCAGGTCACGGGGAGAACGTACAAACTTTGTGCAGACTGAGCACCCGTAGTCGGGATTGAACCCGGGTCTCCGGCGCTGCATTCGCTGTAAGGTAGCAACTCTACCGCTGCGCCACTGTGGTCACTGGTCAACTTCTGAATATAGAAACAAGAAACTGCATCAGCAGGTTCATGCACACCAGGAGACCAGACCTTGTTGGCGCAGTGGTAGAGTTGCTGCCTCACAGCGCCAGTGACCCCGGGCGCGATCCTGTCTGCGTGGAGTTTGTACGTTCTCCCCGTGACCAGGTGGGTTTTCTCCGGGTGCTCCGGCTTCCTCCCACACTCTGTAGGCGTGCAGGTTTGGAGGTGAAAATTGGCTTCGGTGAAAATTGTAAATTGTCCCGAGTGCGTGTAGGGCAGTGTAGGAAGGAACTGCAGATGCCGGTTTAAACCGAAGATAGACACAAAATGCTGTAGTAACTCAGCGGGACAGGCAGTATCTCCTATTCCTTCTCTCCAGAGATGCTGCCTGTCCCGCAGAGTTACTCCAGCATTTTGTGTGTAGGATAGTACTAGTGTACGGGGTGATCGCTGGTCGGTGCTGACTCGGTGGACCATGCTGGATCCCTGAAGAATAACTCAGCGGGTCAGGCAGCATCGTCGGAGAACGTGAATACGTGACGTTTCGGGTCGGGACCCTTTTCAGACTGATCGCAGGGGGAGGTGGACAGAGATGACTCAATGGTCAGCTTGGACTTGATGGGCCAAAGGGCCTGTCTCCATGCTGTATCTCTCCAAACTCTCAACTCTTGGTCCCCTAGTTTTGGTCCCCTAATTTGAGGAAGGACATTCTTGCTATTGAGGTTTACAATGTTAATTACCGGGATGGCGGGACTGTCGTATGCTGAGAGAATGGAGCGGCTGGGCTTGTACACTCTGGAGTTTAGAAGGATGAGAGGGCATCTTATTGAAACATATAAATAAGATCAAATAGAACAAGTTGTCCTACAACTTTAGGCTGTGCACACCATACACAAGAAGAAGAAGATTGAAACATATAATATTATTAAGGGTTTGGACACACTAGAGGCAGGAAACATGTTCCCAATTTTGGGGGAGTCCAGAACCAGGGGCCACACAGTTTAAGAATAAGGAGTAAGCCATTTAGAACGGAGACGAGGAAACATTTTTTCTCACAGAGAGTTGTGAGTCTGTGGAATTCTCTGCCTCAGAGGGAGGTGGAGGCAGGTTCACTGGATACTTTCAAGAGAGAGCTAGGTAGGGCTCTTGAAGATAGCGGAGTCAGGGGATATGGGGAGAAGGCAGGAACGGGATACTGATTGGGGATGATCAGCCATGATCACATTGAATGGCGGTGCTGGCTTGAAGGGCCGAATGGCCTCTACTCCTGCACCTATTGTCTAACTCTAAAGGTAAAGCATTGCCATGTCTGGATGGGTGTTGGCGACTGGACCAAACGTTTCCTGCACGTGTTCGGAGTGTGGGAGGAAACCGGAGCACTCGGCGAAAACCCACGCGGTCACGGGGAGAACGCACAAACTCCGTACAGACATCAGCGGTAGTTAGGATCGAACCGGGGACTCTGGCGAGTGTGGGGGAAGCAATCTTTCAACGCAGCCAGCCACCTGGTATTTTGCAGCATTGCTAGTGTTTGCGGCTGCTTTTGCCGGCAAGTTAGTGGAACGTGCAGCAGCCCCGCCAGTGCAGGGTGGAGCCGCGGGGAGTTACCACGCGTGGTGGAGACGAGGCGGCTGCAACTCAGACTGGGTGAAGTTTCAGACTGGCTGTGGCTGGGCAGTCAGCCTTTGATCCCAGACAATCTATACTTAGTGAGAATCTGGGCCACATGCGGCAGCAGGCAGGAACGCTGCAGGTACTCGTGTGGGCTGTTTAGACGACAGATTAATGTTGAGTTAGAATAAAGAGGACACTCTGTGTAGGAAAGAACTGCAGATGCTGGTTTATACCGAAGATAGTCACTAAATGCTGGAGTAACTCAGCAGACGGGCAGCTCCCCCTGGAGAGAAGGAATGGGTGACGTTTCGGGTCCTTGTCTGAAATGCTGTCTCGTACATAGATTCATAAACCCCTGTCCCACAGTACGAGTTCATTCCAAGAGTTCTCCCGAGTTTGCCCTGATTCGAACTCGGAGATTTAGAGTAATGGCCACTCGTCGGTACTCGGGGCTCTCGTGGACATTTTTCATCACGTTGAAAAATCTTCACCAGTCTTCGCGAGTACCTGCCGTTAGCGAGTCTTCCCGAGTACCTGCCGTTAGCGCTAAGAGACGTCCCCGAGCTCCGACGTACCCGCGACGTTCATTCTCCGTGCTTTTTGATTTTTTTAAAACTCGGGAGAGCTCTTGGAATGAACTCGCACCGTGGGACAGGGCTAATAGAGGGCAGAAACCAACCCCTTCGGTACAACCTCCTCACGCTGATCAAATTGCTACATCTACCCTAGATAACTACAGTTCCATCTATGCAACACAGTGGCGCAGTGGTAGAGCTGCTGTCCCTCAGCGCCAGAGACCAGGGTTCGATCCTGACTGTCTGTACGGAGTTTGTACGTTCTCCCTGTGACCGCGTGGGTTTTCCCTGGGTGCTCCGGTTTCCTCCCACATCACAAACATGTGCAGGTTTGTGGGTCAATTGTCCCTAGTGTGTAGGATAGTGTGAGTGGGTGATCGCTGGTCGGTGTGGACTCGGGTGTCCAGAAGGTCCTGTTTCCCCGCTGTATCACTAACCCTCAGAGGATACTTAACATAACACTAAATGGATATTTTAAAAGCGGAGATTGATAAGGTTTGTGATATGTAAGGGTGTCAGTGGCTACAGGGAGAATGGGGTTGAGAGGGAGAGATTGAATGTCGGAATAGACCCGATTGGCCGAATGGGCTAATTCTGCTCCTATGTCTTATAAAACAGGGAATAGATCATCATGCCAAAACTAATCTAAAATCTGTCAATCTCAGTTAAAAAAAATATATCCAACGACTTGACCTCCACAGCCATCATGGCAATGAATTCCACAGATTCACCACCCTCTGACTAAAGAAATTCCTCCTTATCTCCTTTCTAAAGGCACGTCCTTTTATTCTGAGGCTGTGTCCTCTGGTCCTAGACTCTCCCACTAGTGGTTTTGCAATCCAGAAAATTATAATTTTGGTAATAAACGCTTGAAGCTTCTAAACAAAGGTTCAATATTAATCCTGTTCTCTCCATATCCCCAGCAAATCCCAATAGCATTTCCTATTTATTTTGGATACGTTTCATAGACCGAGTGCTTTGCTGCGCAAGTTGCCTCTTGATATTAATAAAAGAATGATAATGCTTGACATTCTGGTTACCAGAGATTATCTGTGAAAGAATGCAAACAAATTAAACTCTCATTAAAATAGCAGACGCGGGGATTCAAGAGGAATATATTAACACATTTATTACAGAAATCACAAGGGCACCGTGGCAACCTTTACAACATTAAACCTCGTAGACTCCTTGATGGCAATATAATTATCTCTGCAGTATAATGACAATCCACTCGACAGACCCTCTCGCCCTTTTCCTCTCATTTATAATAGTTCTCATCTCCTTAAACAGCAGATGAAAGTGGTTGAATCCTAGGATATGGAACTTGTATTGGAGGCAAATCAAAACGAAAATGAAAACATGAGGGACAATAGATGTATTAGAGATACAGTGTGGAAATAAGGCCTTCGGCCTACTGAATCCATGGCAACCGACGATCCAAGATGGCGCCCAACCCAGGCGACTCTTTGCCTGCGAGTCACTGAGTGTGGGTCTGCAGTTACAATCGCTGCACATTTTTAAAATTCTCTACTCAGACAGCAACATTTCACATACATTAACTACCCTTGGGCTATCTTTGATGTGATTTTACTGGCTTTAACTTGCACTAAACGTTATTCCCTTATCATGTATCTGTGAACTGTGGATGGCTCGATCGGAATCATGCATTGCCTTTCCGTTGACGGACGCAGCAAAAGCTTTTCACTGTACCTCGGTACACGTGACAATAAACTAAACTCAGTCGCATCCACTAGTTTTATCCTACACACGCTCGGGAGCAATATTCCTTCCCCAGTTGAGTTCCTCCAGCACTTGGTACTTTGCCCAAGATTCCAGCGTCTGCAGTTTCTTATATTTCTACGTGTCCTGATGGCCTGACTAGTGTCTATATCTCTCGTTTCCCTTATCCTTAACCAGTCTGAAGAAGGGTCTCGACTCGAAACACACTCATTCCTTCTCTCCAGAGATGCTGCCTGTCCCGCTGAGTTACTCCAGCATTTTGTGTCTATCTTTGGCCTGTTGCAATGTTGTACCCCACTATGTTCAGGAACAGCTTCTTCCCAACAGCCATTAGGCTATTAAGCACTACAACTACAAATAAACTCTGAACAACATTGATTATTATTGCACTATTATTGTTTGTTTGTGTTTTATGTGTACCTATATGTGTGTGTATATAACACACATACACACACACACACATACACACACACACACACACACACATATATACACACACACACACACACATATATATATACACACACACACATATATACACACACACATGTATATATATATACACACACACACACACATAAATATACATAAGATAAGCACAAAGTGCTGGAGAACCTCAGCGGGTGAGGCAGCATCTATGGAGCGAAGGAATAGGTGACGTTTCGGGTCGAGATCCTTCTTCAGACTGATGTGGGGGTGTGGGGTCGGGAAGAAGAAAGGAAGAGGCGGAGACAGTGGGCTGTGGGAGAGCTGGGAAGGGGAGGGGAAAGAGGGAGAAAGCAGGGACTACCTGAAATTGGAGAAATATATATATATATCCTAAGACATCACATGTATAAATTCATTTGCAGGATAAATGACTTAAAATGTGATTATTGTGGCCTTGTCAAACATAAGGGTTAGCACTAGATGCTACGAATCCCAGCTGTGGAGACACTGGTATCGTTGTCTCGTTGTAGGACATTGATCATTCTTTTAATCTGGATTTTTAACATGTATTGTGTTTTAAAAAAAATATATAATTTAAAAGATTTTATATGTATTTTATGATATTTAATATGCAATGCATTTTTTATGTAATGTTGCCCCTTGTCTGGACCTCGAGTCCGAAATAAAGTTTATTATTATTATTATTATTTATTATATATATATATATATGTGTAACTGGCACTGAGTAATAACTCTGGCTCAGGCCACTGGCCTGGACATCAGCTGCCCTGCTTTTTTTACCTGCACTTTTTAAAAACTATTCGTACTGTTTTTATCAGGAAACATAGAAACATAGAAAATAGGCGCAGGAGTAGGCCATTCGGCCCTTCAAGCCTGCACCGCCATTCAATATGATCATGGCTGATCATCCAACTCAGTATCCTGTACCTGCCTTCTCTCCATACCCCCTGACCCCTTTAGCCACAAGGGCCACATCTAACTCCCTCTTAAATATAGCCAATGAACTGTGGCCTCAACTATCTTCTGCGGCAGAGAATTCCAGAGATTCACCACTCTCTGTGTGAAAAAAGTTTTCCTCATCTCGGTCCTAAAAGATTTCCCCCTTATCCTTAACCTGTGACCTCACAGTTCTGGACTTCCCCAACATCGGGAACAATCTTCCTGAATCTAGCTTGTCCAACCCCTGAAGAATTTTGTACGTTTCTATAAGATCCCCCCTCAATCTTCTAAATTCTAAATTCTAGCGAGTACAAGGCGAGTCTATCCAGTCTTTCTTCATATGAAAGTCCTGGCATCCCAGGAATCAGTCTGGTGAACCTTCTCTGTACTCCCTCTATGGCAAGAATGTCTTTCCTCAGATTAGGAGACCAAAGCTGTACGCAATACATGATGACAATAAAAGGATGATAATAATATACTCTCCACATCATATACATGTGCGTGTGTCTATATGTGTGCGTATCTATAGATACACACACTGCACTTTTTCTCTCGTTTATCATATTGTTTACAGTGTATTATGTTTACAGATTCTGTTGTGCTGCTGCAAATAAGATTATTCATTGTTCTATCTGGGACATTTGACAATGAAACACTGACTCACTTTGTGAACGGATTCTTTCACCTGGACTGACATCTACTGGTGATGGAGTGTATTAAATGTGCAGAGGAAAGGGTGGAAGATAGACACAAAATGCTGGAGTAACTCAGCGGGACAGGCAGCATCTCTGGAGAGAAGTTAATGGGCGACGTTTCGGGTTGAGACCCTTCTTCAGACTGAAAGTCACAGAGAGAGATATAGAACAATGAATGAAAGATGCAAAAAATGGTGAAGGAAACAGACCATTTTTAGCTGTTTGTGTAGGATAGTGTTAATGTGTTGGGATCACTGGTCAGCACGGACTCGGCGGGCCGAATGGCCTGTGTCCGCGCCGTATCTCTAAACATAGAGAGACTATTCCCACAAGATAAACACAAAACACTGGAGTAAACCAGTGGGTCCGTCAGCATCTCTAGAGAAAAGGAATCTACTTCGGTACATGTGATGATAAACTAAACTGGATATATAAATGAAATAGACAATAGACAATAGGTGCAGGAGTAGGCCATTCGGCCCTTCGAGCCAGCACTGCCATTCAATGTAATCATGGCTGATCATCCCCAATCAGTACCCCGTTCCTGCCTTCTCCCCATATCCCCTGACTCCCCTATTTTTAAGAGCCCTATCTAGCTCTCTCATGAAAGCATCCAGAGAACTGGCCTCCACCACCCTCTGAGGCAGAGAATTCCACAGACTCACCACTCTCTGTGAGAAAAAGTGTTTCCTCATCTCCGTTCGAAATGGCTTACTCATTATTCTTAAACTGTGTGTGGCCCCTGGTTCTGGACTCCCCCAACATCGGGAACATAGTTCCTGCCTCTAGTGTGTCCAACACCCTTAACAATCTTATATGTTTCAATGATTAAGAAAGAACTGCAGATGCTGGAAAAATCGAAGGTAGACAAAAATGCTGGAGGAACTCAGCGGGTGAGGCAGCATCTATGGAGCGAAGGAATAGGCAACGTTTCGGGTCGAGACCCTGAAGGGTCCTTCTCTCCATAGATGCTGCCTCACCCGCTGAGTTCCTCCAGCATTTCTATCTACCTATAACTGAAATTAGGTACGTTGGAGAATGAGAACTATCGCCTTGCCGATGGTAGGACCATTTAGAAGCCTGATAAGTTCAAAGTAAACTTTATTGTCAATTCAATTATGCAACAGTAGTTACACAGAGGATTGAAATTACGTTTCCCCATACTCCAAATGTGCAAGTAATATTAAAAACACAGACAGACAACATACCAATAAAAATAGACAATAGACATTACATTATTTAAAATATTAAAATATTCACAGTGTGCCAAAATGCAGCAAAAACTTTGAGGTAAACTTTAAGGGTGCAACAATGAAAGGTGCAATATAGAAAAAGTGCAAATTTAGTACTGGAAACATTGAGCCAAATTTATTTTCACAGTTTGTTTGTCTTTGTTTGGGTACTGTTCATGGATCATTTCTGGGGTGACAGGGGAAGAAGCTGTTCCTGAGTCTGGTAGTGTGCATGTTAATGTGTGGTGATAGACTTCCTGAGCTGTAAGCCAAATAAACGTATTTCACTGGACCTCGGTAGAGAGAAACCATTGAACAACCATTGGGATAAGCTGGAGGTCAGGTGTTGGCCACCTCTTCCCTGTAGGAGGCAGCACTGAGTCAAGGGGGGAGGGAAGAGAGATGAAGCTCACACTCATCTCTCCTGTCAACTTCACACCAGTTTTAATTTCTTCTCTGCTCCTGCTCCTAAATACAAATCCTTTCGCAATGAAGGCCAACATGTCATTAGCTTTCTTCACAGCTTGCTGTACCCGCATGCTGGTTTAAACTGAAGATAAACACAAAATGGTGGATTAGAGTAACTCAACGGACAGGCAGCATCACACGGGAATGGACCCAAAACGTCACCCATTCCTTCCCTCCGGAGATGCTGCCTGTCCCGCCGAGTTACTCCAGCATTTTGTGTCTATCTCCAGTTGAGGTAAGTTTAGTTTAGAGATACAGCATGGATACAGGCCTTCGGCCCACCGACTTTGGAGTGTGGGAGGAAAGCAGAGCACCCGGAGAAATTCCATGCGGTTACAGGGAGAACGTACAGACAGCACCCATGGTCGGGATCGAACCCGGGTCTCTGGCGCTGTGAGAAACATAGAAAATAGGTGCAGGAGTAGGCCATTCGGCCCATCGAGGCCTGCACCGCCATTCAATATGATCATGGCTGATCATCCAACTCAGTATCCTGTACCTGCCTTCTCTCCATATCCCC
Organism: Leucoraja erinaceus; assembly: GCF_028641065.1. NCBI lineage: Eukaryota > Metazoa > Chordata > Chondrichthyes > Rajiformes > Rajidae > Leucoraja > Leucoraja erinaceus. Next base: position 30,855,057 of record NC_073400.1, on the reverse strand, counting down.
TGATCCCTTTAGCCACAAGAGCCACATCTAACTCCCTCTTAAATATAGCCAATGAACTGTGGCCTCAACTACTTTCTGTGGCAGAGAATTCCACAGATTCACCACTCTCTCTGTGTGAAAAATGTTTTTCTCATCTTGGTCCTAAAAGACTTCCCGCTTATCCTTAAAGTGTGTCCCCTTGTTCTGGAGTGACCCCTTGTTCTGGAGGTGAGGTGAGGCAGCGACTCTTCCGCTGTGCCATCCTGCAGCCCTGCAGAAAACTTGATTCTGTCCAGACGGATCATACCACATGAGTACATCAGATTGTGCGATAGAGAGGATGAGCAGAGTGTAACCTGGCGACAGAGAGAGTGGATGTTAGTTTAGTTTATTGTCCCCTGTACCGACGTAAAGTGAAAAGCTTTTTTGTTGCGTGCTATCCAGTCAGCGCATAATTACAATCGAGCCGTCCACAGTGTAGGACGCAGGGTGAGGGGAATAACGTTTAATGCAAGATAAAGTCCATTTAATGCAACAAAAAGCTTTTCACCGTGCCTCGGTACACGTGACAATAAACAAAACTGAACACAGGAACAGGCCCTTCAGCCCACAATGTCCGTGCTGAACACAATGAGGTGAAACTAATCTCCTCTGCCCACACCTGATCCATATCCCCCACCCCCGTTCTCAGCAGTTCCATGTGCCGATCCAAAAACCTCTTCAATGCCACTATCATATCTGCCTCCACCACCAATTCTGGCAGCCTGTTCCAGGCACCCACCACCCACTGTGTAAAAGACCTGCCCTGCACATCTCCTTTAAACTTTGCCCCTCTCGCCTTAATGCTATGCCCTCTGGTCATACTCATACAGCAGCGAAACAGGGCCTTCGGCCCAACTCGCCCATGCTTATCAAGATTCACCATCAACGCTAGTTCCACATGCCCATGTTTGGCCCATATATCCCTCTAAACCTTTCCTATATATTGTCTTAGTATTTCCACACTAAGAAATTAATGAATGGGCTGGATAGTGTGAACATGCAGAGGATGTTTCCACTAGTGGGAGAGTACAGAACCAGAGGGCACAGCCTCAGAATAAAGGAACCTACCTTTAGAAAGGAGATGAGGAGGAATTTCTTTAGCCAGACGGCGGTGAATCTGTGGAATTCATTGCCACAGACGGCTGTTGTGGCCGTCAGGTATTTTTAAGGAAATTGAAAGATTCTTGATTAGTATGGGTGTCAGGGGTTATGGGGAGAAGACAGGAGAATGGGGTTGAGAGGGAGAGATAGATCAGCCATGATCGAATGGCGGAGAAGACTCAATGGGCCGAATGGCCTACATCCATTGTTATAACTTATTGTCTTATGAATGGGAGTGGTTTGAGAGAACATAGATCACAGATAAAAGAATGTGAGGGATAAAAACAACTGATGTTGGAATCTGGAACATAACACAAAGAGCTGGACAAACTCAGCAGGACAGGCAGAATCTCCGAAGAGAGGGAATGGGTGACGTTTCGGGTCGACGGAGGGAGGAGAATGGGCTTGAGGGGGATTGATCAGCCATCATTGAATGGCGGAGTAGGCTTGATGGGCCGAATGGCCTAATTCTGCTCCTTAATCTTATGATCTCCAGAGATGCTGCCTGACCCGCAGTTACTCCAGCATTTTGTGTCTTTTTCTACAAACCAGCATCTGCAGTTTCTCGTTTCCACAGTATTATGCACTCATGTTCCCGATGTTGGGGGAGTCCAGAACCAGGGGCCACAGTTTAAGAATAAGGGGTGAGCCATTTAGAACTGAGACGAGGAAACACTTCTTCACACAGAGTTGTGAGTCTGTGGAATTCTCTGAATCAGATGGCGGTGGAGACAGGTTTTCTGGATGCTTTCAAGGGAGTGCTAGATAGGGCTCTTAAAAATAGCGGAGTCAGGGGATACGGGGAGAAGGCAGGAACAGGGTACTGATTGTGGATGATCAGCCATGATCACATTGAATGGTGGTGCTGGCTCGATGGGCCGAATGGCTTACTCCTGCACCTATTGTCTATTGTCATGCCAAAGCATCATCTACTATTTGTAATCAGTAGGCTGGGGTGTTGGAGAAGGGGACGGCTCCCAGGAGAAGCAGATACTGGTTTACACCGAGAAAGTGCTGGAGTAACTCAGCGGGCCAGGCAGCATCTCTGGAGAGAAGGAACAAGTGACGTTTCGGGTCGAGACCTTTCGTCTTCTTCCTACAAGGAGGAGAGGGAGAGGGGTGAGGGGTGAGGAGGGGGAGATGGAGAGGGAAGAGAGAGGGGGGGGGGGGGAGGGAGAGGGGGAGAGGTGTGGGGGAGAGAGGTGTGGGGGAGGGGGGAGATGGGGTACCACAATGAGGTACCACCTCCAGTTTAAATTCCATTTGGAATATTTTAGAGCACCAAGAAACCAAGTACCACTTGGTGTGATTTTTTTTCTTGGTTAACCAGCATTTGCAGTTCCTTGCTTCTACAGCATCGTGTACTCTGCTGTGCACTCTACAGTGTGCAGTCTGTGGGCTGTGGTGTTGGGGAAGGTTGGAGCCGGCTGCAGGGAGGGGGTGAAGGCTGCGAGAGTGTGCAAGGTTGCAGCAGCAGCAGCAGCAGGTAAGGAGCAGAGAGGGTTACACAGAAAAGCTGGAGAAACTCAGCGGGTGCAGCAGCATCTATGGAGCGAAGGAAATAGGCAACGTTTCGGGCCGAAACCCTTCTTCAGACAACCTTCGATTCTCCAGCATCTGCAGTTCCCTCTTAAACAAGGAGCAGAGAGGTTGGTTTGCCATCCCCGGCGGAGGACCGTGTCTGCCCGCTGGAGGACCGCGCCCGCCGCCCCCATCTTGCCCCGCCGTGCGGCTCGTTGGCGCCCGGCACCCTTTGCGGGAGATGACAGTTGGGGCCTGTGCGGGAGCGGGACGAGGCTTCAGCCTGAGGCGGCGGCGGCCGGTGCCCGGCTCCCGGAGCCACTGTATGGCCACGGGGGCGATGAGAGGAGGCGCGGCGGGCACTGAGGCGGGAGGCGGAGCGGCGGTGAGTTACGGCGGCGGCAGCGACGGGGGAGAAGCTCCGGCACCGGCACCGGCCCGTCGTCCGTCCGTCCGTCCCCCCTCGACACCGGCACTGGGGGGGAGCCTCGACACCGGCCCGTCGTCCGTCCGTCCGTCCCCTCGACACCGGCACTGGGGGGGAGCCTCGACACCGGCCCAATGTTCCCCCCACCCCGGGGGAGGGGCGTCACGACACCGACACTGGGGGAGCCTCGACGACCCGGCCCAATGTCCCCCCCCCCCCCCCCCAGAGCCCCGGGGGAGGGGCGTCACGACACCGGCACTGGGGGGGGGGGAGCCTCGACACCGGCCCAATGTCCCCCCCACCCCGGGGGAGGGGGGAGCCTCCCCCCCCCTCACCCCCCCCCCCCCCCCCCCCGGGGGAGAAGGGGAAGGGGGGTGTCTCGACACCGGCGGCGGGGGAACCTAAACACCGCCGGACGCCAAGGGGAGAGGTTCCCTTGACACGGGGAATGGGGGAGCATTGACACCGGCCCCCCAGTCTCACCCCCCCCTCCTCCCAATAATCCCCCCTCCTCAATAATCCCCCTCCTCAATCCCCAATAAACCCCCCTCCCCAATAAAACCCCCCCTCCTCAATAAACCCCCCTCCTCAATAATCCTCAATAAACCCCCCCCTCCTCAATAAACCCCCCTCCTCAATAATCCCCCCCCTCCTCAATAAACCCCCCTCCTCAATAAACCCCCCCCTCCCCTCCTCAATAAACCCCCCTCCTCAATAAACCCCCCCCCCTCAATAAACCCCCCTCCTCAATAAACCCCCCCCCCCTCCTCAATAAACCCCCTCCTCAATAACCCCCCTCAATAATCCCCCTCTCCAATAATTCCCCCTCACCCAATAACCCCCCCTACCTCTCCCATTTAATATCCCCTTCCCCAATAATCCCCCCCCCCCAATAATTCCCCCCTCTCCAATAATCCCCCCCCCCCAATAAACCCCCACCTCTCCATTTATTTCAGCCCCTCCCCAATAATCCCCCTCCTCCTTTCCCAGACAACCCCCCCTTGTCCCATTTATTCATCCCCAATAAACCCCCCCCCTCATAAAACCCCTCCCCAATAAACCCCCTCTTCACGGTTACCCCTCCCCCCGATCCTACCTCTCCCCCCAATATCTCCCTCTCCCCATCCACCCCTTGAATCCCCCCCCCCAACCTACCCCCCCCCCCCATATCACCCCTCCCATTAATTTCACTCCTCCCCAATAATCCCCCTCCCTTTATTCGCCCCTTTCCCAGACAAGCTCCCCCCATTATCCTCAACCTCCCCCCTTTTATTTCCCCCCCTCCCACCGATCCTCCCCAATCCACTTCTCCCCCACCCTTGAATTCTTCCAACCTACCCCCTCCCCCATATCACCCTCCCCCGACTCTCCCTCTACCCTTTATTCGCCCCTCAAGCTCCCCCATATCCCTACCTACATTTATCTCCCTACCCCCCCCATATCCCTCCCCGAATTCTTCCACCCTTCGCACCCCAGCCCCCCACCACATTTAATCTCCCCATATCCTCCCTCCACCTCCCCATACACCCCCTCTTCCCCCACCTCCACACCCCCATCTTTCCCCCCTGGTTCCCCCTTCCATCTAACCCTCCACCATTCATTACCCTGATTTCCACATTCCTCCTACCCAATTTCCCCTCCCCCCCCGCTATTTTCCCCATGCCTGATATTCGTAAAGTGTTTACTTCTAAACTGGTGGGCAAGAAGAAGGGAAATAAAGAGTTTGCTCTCATTGTAACAAACATTCTTGCCATGACACCCATCTGCTGGGAGATGGAGGTTGTTGAAGTGCATGTCTCCACACAGTGAGGCAGCAGGTAGAGGTGCTGCCTCACACCGCCAGAGACCCAGGTTCGATCCTGACCCGCGGGCCTGCTGTCTGCGTGAAGTTTGCACGTTCTCCCCGTGGTCGTATGGGTTTTCGCCGTGCACTCCGGTTTCCTCTCACATCTCAAAGACCTACAACTTTGTCGGTTAATTGGCCTCTGTAAATTTCCCCCAGTGTGCAGGAAGTGGATGGGAAAGTGGGATAACATGGAATTCATGTGAATAGGTGATCTTAATCCCAAATACTAATCTCCATCACAAATGCCAATCACACTGTGAACTAATCTGAACAGGGTCTGAACAGGGTCCGAAACATCACATATCCATGTTCTCCAGAGATGTTGCCTGACCTGCTGAGTTACTCCAGCACTTTGTGTCCTTTTGTGGATGGGTGATCTCTGTTCGGCGTGGACTCGGATAGATCCCCAGATTTACCACCTGCCACCTTTCTGGATCTCAATTGGGTAGAGAGATGGACTTTATCATAGGTCATAAGTGATAGGAGTAAAGTTAGGCCATTCGGCCCATCAAGTCTACTCCGCCATTCAATCTTGGCTGACCAATCTCTTGTTCCAACCCTAATTCTCCTGCCTTCTTCCTATAACCTCTGACACCTGTACTAAACAAGAAGCTATCTATCTCTGCCTTAAAAATATCCATTGACTTGGCCTCCACAGCCTTCTGTGGCAAAGAATTCCGCAGATTCACCACCCTCTGACTAAAGAAATTCCTCCTCATCTCCTTCCTAAAGGAACATCCATTAATTCTGGGGCTGTGACTTCTAGTCCTAGGCTCTCCCACTAGTGGAAACATCCTCTCCACATCCACTCTGTCCAAGCCTTTCACTATTCCGTACGTTTCAATGAGGTTCCCCATCATTGTTCTAAACTCCAGCGAGTACAGGCCCAGTGCCGTCAAACGCTCATCATGTCCTTCTTAATGACCCCCAAAATATGCCAGGCTGTTGCCTTCAATTGCTAAATATTGGCAGAAAGTGCAAGTGTGATGCATAAAATTCCACTGTTGTACGTTCCACATTGGACTTTGCCTGCAGATGCTCAGATTAAATGTGTGTTCAGGGTATCTGGCGTGGGAGCGGATAAACTCATTAGCCTTGAATTCATGCCTCAAAAGCTATGGCTAAATGAAATGCAATTTTGCTTTGCCAGGTATTTTTTTCCATCATTAAAAACTGCAACATAAAAAAATTGTTCTGGACTGTAGTTAACAACATTTTATTGGCAGCTTCAGTGCAGGTGGAGATCAGCATTTATGATATGTTGGAAGGTTTACTGTGTGCCATCAGACCTACATTAGCAACTATTGGGAATTTCTGTCTGTTTAGGGGAATTATTTAGTTCATTTAGCTTAGAGATACAGCATGGAAACAGGCCCTTTGGCCCACTGATTCCGTGCCAACCAGAAATCTCCGCACACTAACACTACCCTACACACACTAGGGACAATTTACAATTTTACTGAAGCAAATTAACCTACGTCTTTGGGGTGTGGGAGGAAACCTGAGCACCTGGAGAAAACCCACGCAGGTCACGGGAGAACGTACAGACTCGGTACAGGCAAGCACCCGTTGTCAGGATCAAACCCGGGTCTCTGGCTCTGTAAGGCAGCAACTCTACCGCTGCGCCACCCAGGATGTGAACATATGGCAAGGAATTTCTCCTAACTTGGGAGGTTTGCTCGCCTTTTCTGAGAGCAGTGAAAAGTCAACCACACTTTTGAGTCTGGAGTCACATACAGACCAGACTGGATAATGTGGTGACATAAGGAACTGTAGGTGCTGCTTTACAGAGAAAAAGACACAAAGGTGCTGGAGTAACTGAGCGCATCAGGCAGCTTCTCTGAGGAACATGGATAGGCAATGTTTTGGGTCGCTTCATCGGACCCTTTTATGATAATCGACTCTTCTATGCCCTTCACCTGAAGGCCGGCCTTTCGTTCTAGAATTTATTTATTTAATTAAATAAACTTAAATTCTTCCCCTCACCGGGCGATTTTTCAATTCATGTTTCTGGAACATCTGCGCAGGCATCTGGATTACTGGACGAGATTACTATTGCAGACTAGGGGAAAATACAATGTATGTGGTTTCCTGATGTTGTTTTAGACAGGAATGTGAGTGGGTGCATGTTGCACAGAGTGAAGCTCTTGCATTCAGCCCCTACCAAGCCACAATCTCCATTCTTCTCCTTGGCCGCAGCCTAAGACTTGAACATTACTGAAACAAAATACAGCTGATGCTGAAAATCTTAAATCATAAACAGAAAACATAGATGGTGTTTAGCTGTCTGTGAAGAGCGAGACAGCGTTTAAATTTCAGGTGAAGATCGGCATAAAGAGCTAGAGTAACTCAGCGGGTCGGACAGCATCTCTGGGGAAAAAGAATGGGTGACGTTTCAGGACGGACCCTTCTTCAGACTCGGAGAGAAGAGGAGATCGTCTTCAAAGTAGACTTGAAGAAATTTCACAGTGGAGCAGCCGAGAGAGGAGTCAGGCTGTTAGCCTTTCACTAACTGCCCCTGTCTCCACAGATGCTGCCCAACTTACTGAGTATTTCTGGTCTATTTGAAACTAAGATGAACTTTAAGCCAAATATCTGTAGTGTCAACATGATTGCACGTAGTGATAGAACTACTGCCTTACTGTGCCAGAGACCTGGGTTTGATCCTGAAGTGCTGTCTGTACTGTGTTTGTACGTTCTCCCTGTGACCACGTGAGGTTTTGCTGGGTGCTCCGGTTTCCTCCCACACTCCAGAGACATAAAGGCTAGTAGGTTAATTGGCTTCAGTAAATTGTAAATTGTCCCTAGTGTGTAGGATAGTGTTACTGTATGGGGTGATCGCTGGTTAGAACAGACTAGGTGTGCTGGAAGGCCTGTCCAAGGTAAAGAGTTCAGTTTTCCAACATGCACACTGGGTCATTAGCGATCTGAGCATATTCTTGCTCACACCATCTCATTACCTTTCTGCTTGAGGTCCTAGAATATTCTAATTTCACCAACAATGGGTCTTTAAGGATTTTGATACCTGTTTTCTGATCTTTTGATGGCTGATCCCCTCCCATAATCTTTAGCTTCATAACCGTCCAAAACATTTGGCATCTTGATCATCCACCCCATTGACCAATGTTTTGGGCATTTGCCCTAATATCTCTTTATGTGGATGTTTCTGATTTAATTTGATAATACTTGTAGAAAGCGTTTTGGGATGCTTTACAAAGAAAAAGTTATTTTATAATGCAGTCTGAAGAAGGGTCCTAACCCAAAATGTTGTCTGTCCATTCCCTGCACAGATGCTGCTTGACCTTCTGAGTTCCCCCCGCACTTTGTGTATTACTTAATAATTGTTTGAGTTTTGCTCTGTTCTTTGTCTTTGTGAACTCTGATTGATCGGGGAGCCCGTAAAGACATGGTGCAGACCTGACTAATCTCCAGATTTCAGATTTTATATATTTTTAAATTAAGGTATTTATGACACAGGTCTGCGAATCGAAATCAGTATGATATTGAAGATACAGAAATGCAGATGTGCGTGTACAAAATAATAACAGATTTAGGGTAAATGATCTGATACTTAAGAGCAATTTTGAGTGAGTGATGTACTGGAACTATTGATTTTTGGATTTGTTCAGGTGGAGATAAAAGATAAATGGCACTTTTTCAGAGAGGAATGAAATGCAAACTCCAGGACAATTTAACTCGTCAATTATCTCCATGTCACTCCTGGGATCCTGCTAATTAGTTGTGGATATCAATGAATTTGAAGTTTTTTTTGAGGTAATTAGCTTATGGGATAGGGGCATGTTTGCGTGTTTTATCCATGTGATTTCTGTATGGCATTTTACAAAGAGTTTTTATGATGTTATTATGAAAAGAGAATTCACTGAGAATTCAAGGGGTTTTTTGAGCTTGGTTAGCAATTGGCTGGGGAATTGATGGGAATAAAGGGTTACAATTTGATTGCTGATGTAATAAGTGATCGGATTGTAATGAAGCTGCATTGTGGCATTGGTTTTCACCATAAAGTATTCATAGTTTGGGTGAAGGAATGGAGAGTTAATGTTGAGTGAATAGATTCCACAAAATTGGGTGACACAGTAATTGATTTGAATTAAAACAGGAATTACGATCACGTCTAAAGAGATAAACTAGTTCAGTGTAGGGCAAGTATGTGATCAATCACTTTGGATCTGTCGAAGGGAAATTCAAATTGTTGTTTCCCCAGCAAGAGAGAAGGTCTCTGCGGCACGGTGGCGCAGCGGTAGAGTTGCTGCCTTACAGCAACAGTGACCCGGCTTTGATCCTGACTAAGGGTGCTGTCTGTATGGAGTTTCTACTTTCTCCCTGTGACCAGTGGGATTTCTCGGGGAGCTCCGGTTTCTTCCCACACTCCAAAGACGTACAGGTTGGTAGGTTAGAACTGCAGATGCTGGTTTAGACCGAAGATAGACACAAGAAGCTGGAGTAACTCAGTGGGATGGGCATCATCTCTGGAGAGAAGGAATGGGTGACATTTCGGGTCGAGACCCTTCATCAGACTAGTTTGAAGGAGGGTCTTAACCCGAAACGTCATCCACTCCTTCTCTCCAGAAATGCTGCCTGTACCACTGAGTTACTCCAGCTTTTTGTGTCCATCTTGTAGGTTAAGTGACTTGGTAAAGTTGTAAATTGTCCCTAGTGTGTGTAGGATTGTGTTAGTGTGCGGGGATTGCTGGTCAGCGCGGACTCTGTGGGCGAAAGGGCATGTTTCTGCACGATATCTCTAAACTAAACTAAACTAAACTAAAGATGTGGTGTTTCGCAATGATTTTTGAGTCCAGGTACACTCAGAGTCACAGAGTCATACAGCATGGAAACAGGCCATTTGGCCCAACTTGCCCATGCCAAACAAGATGCACAGTCTCCACTAGTCCCACCTTCTTGCATTTGGCCCGTATCGCTCTAAACCTTTCTTATCCATGTACCTGTCCAAATATCTTTTAACTGTTGTGATAGTAGTTGCTTCTGGCAGCTTGTTCCATATACCCAACACCCACTGTGTGAAAAAGTTGACCTTCATGTTTCTTTCGAATCTTTCTCTTCTCAAACCTATGCCCTCTGCTTCTTGATTCCCCTACTCTGGGTAAAAGACCCAGCATGTATCCTATCTACTCATGACTCGTTCCTAAATGCCATTGCCACTAACTAAAATGGCTCATGGAAATTTCTTTGAAATTTGCAATAGAAACTTGAAATGGTGTTGGATTGCATGGCCATGTTCAGGTTGGAGGGCTGAGGTCATTTGTACTGTGTAGTCGACTGGGTTGAAGGTATTGAACTGGCGATAGATGGACACAAGTGAAGGCATTTGTGTAGAGCATATTCGTAAATCAAGAACAAAAGTTGGAAGTTCAAAGGTGAACACAAGTACTGGAGTAACACCATAAACAACCAGCCATCAAGTAATCTAAGGCTGTTATTTTCATACATAAAACAATCTGCTGGAGTAGGCGGGACTCATATAGGTGGGGCATGTTGGTCAGCATGGGTAAGTTGGGCTGAAGGGCCTGTTTACACACCGTATGACTGACTCGTCGGAGACCCTCGGACTATCTTCGATTGGACTTTACTGGCTTTACCTGGCACTAAACGTTATTCCCTTATCGTGCATCTGTACACTGTGAATGGCTCGATTGTAATCATGTATTGTCTTTTTGCTGGCTGGTTAGCACGCAACAAAAGCTTTTCACTGTACCTCGGCACACGTGACAGTGAACTGAACAAGCTCTATGAAAGATTTGTGTTGACCACATAAGCTTTGTGTTGAGCACACTAGTGGATCTTGGAGCGATGGAATCTCAGTTAAAGAGAGTGGCTGCGGTTTATTTCTCATTGAAGAAAATTAGTCTAAAAAAAGATATTATAATCTTTTAAAATATCACGACTTTAATGAAAAAAACTTTACAGGCATTCTATTATTTTAATTAAATTTACGTACTTGGGAAAACTGTTATAGCTAACGCTTGCAGTAATAATAATTTATATACGTACAGGCAGTTCCGTATCTACTAATGGATTGGCAATTAATTAGAAGGTAGGAGACGGCTTGGAGATAAAGCGTTCTTTCCTGATTCAGAAGGTGGCATTTGGCCTACTTTTTCATGCTGGGGATATTTTAAAGAAATTGGGTTGCAATATTAACTCAAAATATACATTGCCAAATCAAACATTTTGACAGTTTTCAATTTTTCATAGAAAGTCCTGCATTTGACAAGCTTGGTTCTGTCCCGTACATTCATTAGAACAGTTTAAAATAACTTTAGAACTATTAGTTTTAGTCTAGGTGTAGGTCATAGAGTCATACAGCGTGGGAACAGGCCCTTCAGCACAACTTGCCCACATCGACCAACGTGCCCCATCTACACTAGCCCCACTTGCCTGCGTATGGCTCGTATTCGTCCTATGGTTCATAAACCTGTCCGATCCATGTACCTGTCTAAGTGATGCTTATACATTGCATTAGTCCCAGCCTCAACTACCTTCTTCGGCAGCTTGTTCCATGCACGCACCACCCTTTGTGTGAAAAAGTTACTCCTCGGATTGCTATAAAATCTTTTCCCCCCTTCACCTTAAATCTATGGTTTCAATTTCCCCTACTCTGGACAATTGACTATGTGCATCTATCCAATCTATTCCACTCATGATTTTATACACCTCTATAAGGTCACCCCTCATCCTCCTACACTCCTGCAGTCCCAGCCTGCTCAACTTCTATAGCTCAGGCCCACTAGTGCAGGCAACATCCTTGTCAATCTTCTATGCATTCTTTCCAACTTGACATTCTCTTTCCTATAACATGGTGTCCACAACTGAACATAATACTTAAAATAAGTGTGCATATATAGGATAGGATAGGGTTGGAGGGTTATGGACCAAACGTGGGCAGATGGGACCAGTGTAGCAAGTTGGGCTGAAGGGCCTGTTTCCACAATGTATGACTCTATATCCAAAGGAAAAGTACATACAAGAAAGAGACAATGACTAGATGCAGTACCGGAAGGAGATGGAGGGCTGAGTAATATGGTGTTGGCACAATAACCTCCTCCTCAATGTCTGCAAGATGCAGGAGCTAGTTATTGATCAGGAAGTGAGGTGCAGTGTAGTACATGGCCCAATCAGCATCAATGATGCCCAAGTGAAAATGGCTCAGAGCTTCAAGTTCCTGGAAGTAAATATTACCACCAACCTGTCCTGAGCCATACATTGAAGCAACAGTTTAAAAAAAAACACACACCAACACCTCCACTTCCTCAGGAGACTGATGAAGTTTGGCATATCTTCAGCGACTTCTACCAACTGTTAATGATACACCACAGAAAGCATACTGCCTGGTTGCATCACAGCTTGGTTTGGGAATAGCTCTGCCCAAGACTGCACTTCTTCTTCTTCTGTCGTATGTCTTTTAGACCTGCAGCTCCGTTGAGGCGAGCCAGGCCAACGTGTCATCGTCCAGGTCAATCAGACCTCGTTCACTATTCGGTGGCCGGTGTTTGGGGCAACTGGTGACCATGTGCTCCACTGTCTGTGTTGGGTCCCCACACTCGCAGGAGGCGCTCGCTGTCCACGAGGCCCCACCTCTTCATCGCTACTCCATAGCGTCCGATGCCCGTCTTCAAGCGGTTGCGGGTTGTCCACTGCTTTCGGGGCCGGTCCTGGCCAGGGACGTCCATGGGGTCATTGATGCACTGGTGTAGCCTAGACTGCACGAAATTGCAGAGTTGTGGATGTATCTCAGTACATCACACGGACCACACTCCCCACCATCCTGTTTATGAAAGAACTGCAGATACTGGAAAAATCGAAGGTAAACAAAAAATGCTGGAGGAACCCAGCGGGTGAGGCAGCATCTATGGAGAGAAGGAATTCGCGACGTTTCGGGCCGAGACCTTTGAAGGGTCTCGACCCGAAACGTCGCCAGTTCGATCTCTCCATAGATGCTGCCTCACCCGCTGAGTTTCCCCAACATTTCTGTCTACCTTCCCCACCATTCTGTATCCTCCCTCACTCCAAAGACAAACAGGTTTGTAGGTTAATTGGCTTTGGTAAAATTGTGCATTGTCCCTAGTGTGTGTAGGATAGTGTAAGTATGTGGGGATTGCTGGTAGTCGCGGGCTCGGCGGGCCGAATGGCCTGTTTCCGCGAGGTATCTCTAATCTAAAAACAAAATGAAAATCTCAGAGCCCAGCCCCAGCTTGCAGAATGAGCTAAAGCATCTATTATTACCTTATTTGTGTATCTAAGTTGTAACAACTTGAAAGCTGGGAAAGGAATTTAGATTCCATTAACATTAGTTTATTACTGAGGTATGAAGGTGGATAATGCCTACTGGTCTTTGTAAATTACTCATCACAGTGAAACGACTCTCTTCACGAGTTGCAATCAACCACATTAGTTTGATATGTGCAGAGGACACTGATTCAGTCAGTAGCAGGAGGAACAGCAGAGTGAGTAAAGCAGTCTGAAGAAGGGTTTCGGCCCGAAACGTTGCCTATTTCCTTCGCTCCATGGATGCTGCTGCACCCGCTGAGTTTCTCCAGCTTTTTTGTGTAACCTGAGTAAATATACTCTTGGGCAGTTGGAACCGGCCTTGAACTGAGATTTTGGAAGTCAGTTACCATTGCATTCATGGAATGACAGGTAGAAGAAAATACTTACTTTGTATTAGAGGTACATTGTGCAATATTGGACAATATTAGGGTGGCACAGCGGTCGAGTTGCTGCCTTACAGCGCCAGAGATCCGGGTTTGATCCTAACTATGGGTGCTTGTCTGTATAGAGTTTGTACGTTCACCCTGTGACCTGCGTGGTGTTCCTCCGGATGCTCCGGTTTCCTCTCACACTCCAAAGACGTACAGGTTTGTAGGTTAATTGGTTTGGTATAATTGTAAATTGTCCCCAGTGTGTGTCGGATGGTGTTCATGTGCGGGGATTGCTGGTCGGTGCCGTCTTGGTGGGCCGAAGGGCCTAATTCCGTGCTGTATCACTAAACTAAAAACGAAATTAAATTTCATAGAAAAGGTGGGAGTAGCGTAGATGGGGCATTTTGGTCGGCATGGACAAGTTGGAACAAAGGGCCTGTTTCCGTGCTGTATGACTTTATGGAAAAAATGTAGCCTGTATGATACAGTTTATATATGAGAGTGATAGTTATTTAATTTATTCCTCGCAGAAGATATTGCCATAAAGCTGCTGCCGCAGATTTGAGTCTTGTCACATTAGGTGTTGTATGATTATTTTTTCACCCGTGCATCTTTCGGAAGTGTGGACTTGTGGATGATGTGAGCAGGCTTATTTGCACAGAGTGAAACAAAGAATTAGACAGTCAGACTGTAAATCAGCAGATTGCAATGAAAACATTGGTCTGCCAACATGATCATGGTAATTCAATGTGCAGCATCCATATCTTCTTTTACAAATAACTAGCAACGTCTTGCAAACAAGTTATAAAGCTGGAACAAATGGTTTCCACAGTGCTTTTTTAGACTAGCCGCTCCTTGTTATTGGTGGCCCATTACTGAACATACTGGCCTTTGTTGGTGGTGAGCTGCCTTGAATCATCGAGGTCCATTGGTTAAGACACCAGCACTGTGCTGTTGGGAAGGGAATTCCAAGGCAAGTTGGGATGATGTGCAACTTGGATGGGGAACAGGGGGACCCTCAGTGGTGATGTTCCAACAAGCTTGCTGTCTAGTTTAGTTTAATTTTGAGTTGCAGCACAGAAACAGGCCCTTCGGCCCACCAAGTCTGAGCCGACCAGCGATCCCCACACACTAGCATTATCCTCCTCAATAGGGACTGTTTACAATGTTTATAAGCCAAATTAACCTGCAAACCTGCACGTCTTTGGAATGTGGGAGGAAACCAGAGCAACCGGGGACAACTCACGCGGTCACGGGGAGAACGTACAAACCGCACGTGCAGCACCCGTAGTCGGGATTGATCCCGGGTCTCTGGCGCGGTAAGGCAGCAACTCTACCGCTGCGCCACTGAGCCGGCCCATTGTCCCTGATGCTGGTGGTGGTAGAGTGCGTGGGTGTGTACAGTTCGGGCAAATATCTGCACTTTGTGCTGGTATGTTTATGTTTAGTTTATTATACCGTGGTACAGTGAAAATCTTTTTTTTGTGGTGTTCTATCCAGTCAGTGAAAAGACAATACATGATTGTAATCAAGCCGTCCGCAGTGTACATATACACAGGATTGAGTGAATAACCTGAATAGAGCAAGATAAAGTACGATTAAAGGTTGTCCGATGGTTTCAATGAGGTAGATGGTAGATCAGGACTGCTCTGTAGTTGGTGCTAGGATGGCTCAGTTGCCGATCACAGCTGCGAATAAACTGCCCCTGAATCTGGTGTTGTGTGTTTTCACACTTCTCGACCTCTTGCCTGAAGGGAGAGGGGAGAAGAGGGAGTGACTGGGGTGTGACTCGTCCTTGACTATGCTGGTGGCCTTGCCGAAGCAGTCTTTGTGCTGTGGTGGTGGAGGGAATGAACATTGTTGATGTGGGCGGAAACCAGAGCACCCAGAGGAAACCCACGTGGTCACAAACGCCATACAGACAGCACCAAGGTCAGGATCTAACCCGGGACTCTGGTACTGCAAGGCAGCAACTCTACCACTGTGCCATCTGAATATTTTAACCATCTATTCAGATCAGCATGAAAACCGAAAAGACTAATGTACATAAACAAACAAGATATGCCATTGCTACCTCCAATGAAAGTTTAAATAATTTAAAATAACTGTTGGGACAATTGGATCTTTTTAATTATTAAAATGTCAATATTGGTAGTGGCTGCCAGTATTTTAACTTACACCAACTTGTTTTTCTATGTGACTTTCCTCTGTCTGTGTGAAGGAGTTTTGGTTTCACAGTTTTGGTCTCCTAATCTGAGGAAATACATTCTTGACATAGAGGGAGTACAAAGAAGGTTCACCAGACTGATTCCTGGGATGTCAGGACTTTCATATGAAGAAAGACTGGATAGACTCGGCTTGTACTCGCTAGAATTTAGAAGATTGAGGGGGGATCTTATAGAAACTTACAAAGTTCTTCAGGGGTTGGACAGGCTAAATGCAGGAAGATTGTTCCTGATGTTGGGGAGTCCAGGACAAGGGGTCACAGTTTAAGGATAAGGGGGAAATCTTTTAGGACCGAGATGAGGATAACATTTTTCACACAGAGAGTGGTGAATCTGTGGAATTCTCTGCCACAGAAGGTAGTTGAGGCCAGTTCATTGGCTATATTTAAGAGGAAGTTAGATGTGGCCCTTGTGGCTAAAGGGATCAGAGGGTATGGAGAGAAGGCAGATACAGGATACTGAGTTGGATGAGGTGCAGGCTTGAAGGGCCGAATGGCCTACTTCTGCATCTATTTTCTATGTTTCTATGTAAGGAGGTAACTGCAGATGCTAGTTTACATTGAAGATAGACACAAAATGCTGGAGTAACTCAGCAGGACAGGCAGCGTATCTGGATAGAAAGAATGGGTGATGTTTTGGGTCGAGGGAAGTTGTCTCGATCCGAATCATCACCTATCCATGTTCTCCAGAGATGCTGCCTGTCCGCTGAGTTTTTCCAGAATTTTGTGTCTACCTTCCGTGTAAACCAGCATCTGCAGTAACCTCCTTCGCACAGAGAGAGGAAAGCCACGTAAAAAAACAAGTTGTTGCAATGCTCTGTGGTGTGGTTTCTTAGACACAATTGGTTGAATGGACTTCTCAGGGTTACAAGTAGATGCATCTTATTTTGCGGCAAATGTAATGAAGAATGACTGCCGCTCAGAACTTCATCAGCAACAAACTGGGATTAAATCAGTGAACCATCTGATGAACATGGTTTGCTGTATTTAAACCACATTTGCGTTCTTGGCATGAGCAGACTCCTCTAAATAAACAGCCAGCATGCTGCTGAAAATTGCTCTGTGAGGAATCGCCCTGCTGCTTTTCCATTCATATACACGTACATGCTTGCAACGTACATGAGTTTTACATAGATACATAGACAATGGGTGCAGGAGTAGGCCATTCGGCCCTTCGAGCCAGCACCGCCATTCAATGTGATCATGGCTGATCGTCCACAATCAGTACCCTGTTCCTGCCTTCTCCCCATATGCCTTGATTCTGCTAGCCCTAAGAGCTTTATCTAACTCTCTTTTGAATGCATCCAGTGAATTGGCCTCCACTGCCTTCTGAGGCCTAGAATTCCACAAATTCACAACTCTGTGTGAAAAAGTTTATTCTCATCTCAGTTCAAAATGATCTACCCCTTATTCTTAAACTGTGGACCCTGGTTCCGGACTCCCCCAACATCGGGAACATGTTTCCTGCATCTGTATTCTCTGAACTAGGGTAGAACATGTACACTGAAGATAGACACACAATGCTGGAGTAACTCAGCTGGACAGGCAGCATCTCTGAAGTGGTGATGTTTCTTCAGACTCAACCCGAAACATCGCCCATTCCTTCTCTCCAGAGATGGCGACTGTCCTGCTGAGTTACTCCAGCATCTTGTGTCAATCTTTGATGTATAACCTGCATTTGCAGTTCCAGTACAGATCGTAGTTAATTTTTGATCTTGGTTAGAATTAGTTTATTAGCAAAGATCAGGACCACACTCAAAACCTGTCGGAACATGGGAGTTATCAAAATGCAGAATGGCTGACTGGAGAATTTCGACCTGCTGTAGTAATTTAGTTGATTGTGTGATGAAATCTAATGAAGAGGAAAATTATATTTATGTTTTTTAAGATGGGAACCTGACACAACTTAACGCATGGTGTGGTCGGACTATACATTGCAGTGATAGTTTCAATTTTTTCTGCTATCAGCGGTGTTGAGCAAAGTGTGGGAAAGGATTGCAGATGCTGGTTTCAACCGAAGATAGACACAAAAAGCTGGAGTAACTCAGTGGGTCAGGCAGCATCTCTGGGGAGCAAGAATGGGTGACGTTTCGGGTCAAGACCTTCAGACAGCATAGCACTTATTTTATTAGGTTATTTTAGTTCCTATTCCAATGTAGAATTCTTGGCCTTCATCATTTGATGTACCAGTTTAACCAAAACTGTTCACTTCACTTTGCACTGGATATGATTGGAAATGTACTTATAGTACTTTTGATTATTGCACTCTGCGTAAATATTACTAAAGATCTGTAGTGGATCATCTGCATGGAAGCACGGCCATAGAGGCACACCAATGCCTCTACTTCTTCAGAAGACTGAGGAAATGTCTCCAACGACTCTTATAAACTTCTACTTCTAGAAAGTATCCAGGCAGCTTTGTGCAAGACTACAAGAAATTGCAGAAATCTTGTAGCTGTTTCAATGATGTGTAGGAAGGAACTGCAGTTGCTGGCTTATACCGAAGATAAACACAAAGTGCTGGAGTAACACAGGGGGTCAGGCAGCTTCTCTGCAGAAAAAGGATGGATGATGTTTTTTGGGTCGGAACCCTTCTTCAGATTCGATCTGGATCTGACGACTGGAGCTAAAGAAGGGTACCGACCTGAAACGTCACCCATCCTTTTTCTCCAGAGATGCTGCCTTGACCCACTGAGTTACTCCAGCACTTTGTGTCTACTTGATTTGATTTGATTTGATTCAACTTTATTGTCATTGCACAAGTACGAGTACAGGTACAACAAAATGCAGTTTAGCATCTAGTCAGATTGCAAGGTAGTAAAAATACTGGTTAAACATTATGTGCAATGTGGATGAATTAAACTAGTACATAGGCAAATAAATATATACAGATAAAAGAGTATGAAAGATAGCTAGCGTCGGGCCTGTGAGTTCAGCAGGGTAACGGTATTTTGGAAAAAGCTGTTCCTCAGCCTGCTTGTCAGATTCAGATTCACTTGTGCGAGACCTGAGGCTCCTGTACCGCCTCCCTGATGGGAGGAGGGCAAATAGTCCAAGGTTGGGGTGTGAGGGGTCCTTAATGATTTTCCCGGCCCGTCTCGGACACCGTTTGCGGTGGAGGACAACCTGTCATCATGCTATCATCAGCTGTTTCAATCTGTGTATGTGAATGCTTCAGACGAGCGATCAATTAGTTGCTGTTGCACATGGCGGCACGGTGGTGCAGCCGTAGAGCTGCTGCCTCACAGCGCCAGAGACTGGGTTCGATCCTGACTACGGGTGCCGTCTGCACGGAGTTTGTGCGTTCTCCCCGTGACCTGCACGGGTTTTCTCCGGGGTCTCCAGTTTCCTCCCACATTCCAAAGAATTGGCTTTGGTAAAAAATTGTAAATTGTACCAAGTGTGTGTAGGATAGCGTTAGCGTACGGGGATGGCTGGTCGACGTGGACACGTTACACCGACGGGCCTGTTTCCACGCTTAATCTCGAAAAACTAGAAGAAAAAAAACCCAAAAATTGTATATTATCAAATATTTCATTGTAAAATTATAACATAATTTATATGAGGACAGCCAGTTGAAAACCCTTCTTTATTTCAGCGCATACTAATCCTGTACTGCCCATGTAGAAAATAGGGTTTCCTAAGTGCCCCTGTGAAGGTTTATGGAGCAGTATGTAATTGATGGCACCTTCCACTGTGTGCTTCGTAATGGATCCTTTGTCCTTTTTAAAAGAGCCAGCTCTCCCCCGGAGAAAACAGTGTAAAAACCTGCAGTAACCTTGTTGAGCCAGAGCATTACAGCAGAGCATAGCTGAACAAAAGTGTAAGGTTTCAGCTGACTTTGGGGGGAGAAAATAAACTTGTTAATGGAGTTCTGGTAGAAACAGTCATGCTGAACAGACTGATCAGCAAGCTGTTCCCCATAGGTGTTAAGAACGTTGAACCATGTGATACACAACATTTTAGCACAAGCATCATGCAATGTTAAATTGGATTTAGAATTGCAGTTTGAATGCATGGTGCTTTAATGAGAATATGTATTGTGGAATTAAAAAGCCTCATTGAAGGAATGCAAATCTTTACTGACTTGTGGAACCCGCAGAGTCATGACCGCTCAAAGTGGAGAAGGTGCTACTCAGAACCTTGGGTGGTCCGTGCATTGGGATCACACAGCGACCTTGCATAAACAGCAGTAGGAGCCTGCTACCACACAAACTACCCGCCATTCCCATCCATTACCTCCTGCCCATCTGTGGAAAAGGGTCTGCAGTTGCTACATTAATCTCATTAGCCATCTCAGAACGTACAGACGTAGACACAAGGAATTGCTGATGCTGGAAGCTTGCGTTGAGCACAAAGTGGGGGAGTAACTCAGCGGGCTGGGCAGCAGCCCCAGAGGACACAGACAGGCGATGTTTTAGGTCGGGACCCTTCTGCAGACTCAACAGAACTCACAGAACCCACAGAACAGGAAGAGAAACAAGTCCTCCCCAATCCCGAGGGTAGACACAAAGTGCTGGAGCAACTCAGGATCTCTGGAGAACATGGATAGGTGACGTTTCGGGTCGGGACCCTTCTTCAGACTGATGAACCCAACATCTTATGTTCTATGTGATCGCACATACTAGGGGCAATTTAAATGCCAATTGACCCACCAACCCGCACGTCTTTGGGACGTGACAGGAAACCCACACGGTCACAGTGAGAACATGCAAACTCCATACAGACAGTGCCTGAGATCGGGATCGAGCCCAGATCTCTGGTGCAGTGAGGTAGTATGTCTGCCAGCTAAGCCACTGTGCCGCCCTATGCAAATTGCAAAATAAATAATGAATAATAATCATCCACAAAAGTGGAGAGTAATCTTTTGCATTCCTGACTTGAGCCTTGTGGATGGTGGACAGACCTTGGAGAGTTAGGAGGTGCGACACTTGCCACGGTATTCCTAGCCTCTGACCTAGTCTTGTAGCCACAGTGTGTAGGAAGGAACTGCAGATGCTGGTTTAAACCGAAGATAGACACAAAAAGCTGGAGTAACCTAGCGGGACAGGCGGCATCTCTGGAGCGAAGGAATGGGTGACGTCTCAACCTCATCAGGACTTCTGCAACCAATCAATTAGCGGGTCAAATATGCCGCCTGGGGTTGGTGCTCTGGAACGTCGTCCTGGCCGGAGCCGGCAGATCTGTTCCCATAGTCGACTTGCAAAGCTGTCTTTGCAGGCTGGTATCTTGGCCCCCCCCCCCCCCAAGGCGGTGACCTCTGCTGGTCTGACAAAACGGACGGTATGGCAAGGCTCTGGAACCAAGGGTGCCAGAGAAAAAAATTGTTGGTGGATCTGTACTGTCAAGGGCAATAGTTTGATTCCGTTCCTACAGGCTTGAGTTCTGGACCCATTTCTTTTCGTCACCCAATAAGTCTGAAGAAGGGTCTCGGCCCGAAACGTCACCCATTCCTTCTCTCCAGAGATGCTGCCTGTCCTGCTGAGTTACTCCAGCAGTTTGTGTCTAGCCACACTGTGTAGATGGATACTCTGGTTTCTGGTTCATTGTCAACTAGAGCTACTATCAACCTCATTGAAGACCCTCAGACTATCTTTAACCGGTCTTCACTGGACTTTACCTAGCACTGAACGTTATTCCCTTTATCATGTATCTGTACACTGTGGGCGGCTCGATTGTAATCATGTATAGTCTTTCCGCTGTTAGCATGCAACAAAAAGCTTTTCAGTGTATCCCGGTACACGTGACAATAAACTAAACTAAATGCTGGCTCGACGGGCCCAATGCCCTACTCCTGCACCTATTTTCTAAATCATCATTAACGTGATTAAAACAAAGCATTCAGAAGATTATTCAGCTATATTGGTCCCACCTCTTATTTTGGTTATGACTGGCATGTCTGCTGTCATTCCATTTTGTGGTCCAAGTGATGAATTCAAGGTTCCAGGAAATGGAAACGCAAATGAGGAACATTGTGGTTGTTCTGTTTACTGCACATTTGTTGGAAGAATAAGCATTGGAAGGTGGTTTCATTCTTGCACCCATGCCAACTGCTGGTCCAGCTGAGGTAACCATCTACCTGGATGGGCAAAAGGGAAGGGTCCAGAACTCAAGCCTGTAGGAGCGGAATCAAAACTAGTGCCCTCGACAGTAGAGGTCGACCACCAATTTTTTTATTTTTTTTCCTCTGGCACCCATGGTTCCTGAGCCTTGCCATACCGTCTATTTTTCCAGACCAACAGGGGTCATGGCCTCGGGGGGGGGGGGGGGGGGGGGGGGGCAAGATACCAGCCTGCAAATACCAGCCTGCAAAGATAGCTGCGGAAATCGACTAAGGGAACGGATCTGCCGGCTCTGGCCAGGCCCAATCTCGGGGGCATATTTGACCCACCAATTGATTGGTCGCAGAAGTCCTGATGAGGTTGAAATCGGCAACCTCGCCCGGCCTAGGCGCCCCTTTTCCGGGAGGGGGGGGGTTTCCATAATTCTTTTCTGGATTAAAGGAGGTGCCGGACCACTAGTTGCCGGAAAATCAGTGGTGGACATGTAGTTGTGTCTGATGGGAGAATTCACCTTACCGCAAAACTGTTCCATTTGGTGTTGCTTAATATTTGCCATTGCCATGTAATATTATGAATTGGAATGTGATCTTTTTGACTTTATTGGTTGCTAACTTCGCCGCCCAAAGAATTATTTAACACATTTTGGAAATCAGTGATGATGCACACATTCTGCAAAATAACACCTAATGTCTGGCAACAACTTGCGCTGCTTCTGCATCAATTAATTATCTTGCAAGATCCATGTAAGATTGCATTAACTAGGATAGCTTGGCAGTACTGCTGAGTTTCAGATAGTCTGGGCACAAAGGTGGATCTTGAGGGAATAGTCCAAGTCTTCATACTTAGTAGCCAACACGGCAGATTAGAAAGTCCCCTGTGTGAATCCCCACTATAACAGGGGAACCAAGTAATGAGAGTTCCTTGGTGTAGATTTTTTTTTTATTGTATTAAGTGGTTGAAACACAAGAAGCAGCTTCTCTGCTATATTTTACTGCTGGAATAGAAGGGATCCCCAGAGAGATGTGTGTTTGTGTGTGTGTGTTTGTGTGTGTGTGCCTTTCTCAAAACGAGAAAAAGTGATTTGGCCTTTCAGGCAGCACAGCAGTAGAGTTGCTGCCTTACAGCAGTAGAGTTGCTGCCTTACAGCGCCAGAGATCCGGGTTCGATCCTGACTATGGGAGTTTGTACGTTCTCCCTGTGACCACATGGGTTTTCCATGGGTGCTCCAGTTTCCTCCCACACTCCAACGATGTACAGGTTTGTACATCAATTGGCCTCAGTAAAGATTGTAAATTGTCCCTAGCGTGTAGGATCGTGCTGTTGTATGGGGATTGCTGGTCGCTGTGGATTCGATAGGCCAAAGGGCCTGTTTCCACGCTGTATCTCTAAGCTAAACTAAACTTTTTAAGCCATCGGGCAGCATTTCCGAGCCAACATATAGGGATGGGTGGAGGAGAAATACAGATACTATACACATTGAAATCTATAACCAACTAACATTAAAGAACTAATGAACATAGGTTTATTGTACAGGGCAGATATCGATGGGTGTATGTAGCCCTGTCTTAAACGATTTGGTCCTGTTTTCAAGGAGTATTTGTGAGGCACTCGTGTGTTCATCTAATGGTTCAGAATAATTGAAAATGCTTTTGCAGAAATATTTCATTATTGATTAGCAGTTGCTTTTTTTTTAATCATTTATTGAAATTCAGAGATATATTATGGATAAGTATCTTACTAAAATGTAATTGTTGAAGGTCTGTTGAAATACTTTGTACAGTTTCTAACTGGACGAGGCAATTATTGATTTGTATTCTAATCCTGGGTATCATTGGCCTTGTCTGCTGTTCTGTTTTGTTTTTTTTCCAGTCATTATATTAGTTCCTATTGATATTTTCCAAAGATTTGTTGCTTTTTCATGTTTGCGTTTTTTTTGGCTTGGAGCTTAAGAGTTTGTTAGCCTAAAGTCAGTGTCCTGGAAAGGTCCGTATCGGTCTGCATTGTGCAATCGTGACCTTTTTAAGTATTCATTAAAAAGAACAAAATGTTTATTGCAGAGTTAAACTCAAGAGTTGTGCTTTGTTGGGGAAATGATGTAAACACCAAACTCTGTCAGAATTCTTCAGTGGAGAATATGGAAGAGCAAACATGCGTAGAGATTAGGGATGTGGGGGGGGGGGGGGGGGGGGGGGGACAGATGCATTTTGTTTGATTCTGCTTCCCAATAGAAGTTAAAAATGGCAGAGGAAAATTTTGAATTGACTTCAATAAACAGAGCAGGCACGAAAGTCCTATAGCCCAATAACATGACTCTTCAAAATCGGGATTGATGAGGTGTGACTATATCGGGTAAACGGTTTGAAAATGCCAATGTACCACCTGCCCGCCACTGATACAGTACGCTGACTGTGAGATGCTGACTGGTTCAGTCTGCAGTGTTACACAGAAGAGGCCTCTGTGAATTAACGAGTCTATTTTGTCAGAACCTTTGTGACTTGGACTTAAAGATTACAACCCTGCTCCTGCAAATAAAGAAGCATTTTTCTATGAGTATAATTAGTGTATTTCAGGCTATAACTTTGCTTTAGTGGGAGCCAGACTCTGTTTGTAAGCTAATAAATCTTTGTGGGAATCGAGTTTAACTCTTGACCCCAGCAAGAGTATCACACAGAGTTCATGGTCACCAGTGGAGGCTGCATCAAAGAGAAGCCATACGTAATGGGAGTGCTGGGTTACCAAGGTAATCCTGGCACTGTCAGTGAAGCTTTAACCGAGACTGCAGTTTGTTATGTGTGATAGCGGGTGTCTGGAACTTAATGTGGCCGTACGTCATTACGGAACTTGTGCTGAGAATGGCAAAGTGGGTGAATTTGTCAGTTATCTGGAACGAGTTACCACGTTCACTGGAATATTGTTGCTCCCCTTAACCTGGATTGCAAAACGCTAGTTCAATAGAATTGTTGGCAAATTCTCAGCAAGGAGTTCCTGTGTCTATTCTTGTGCAAACTGTGGATGTTACTGATGAAGAGTGGCGATATGTTGTCGTGAAATTCACAGCTGGGCTTATGATGGCATCGTAACCTCGAACTGCTTCAAAAGAAAGCCTTCACTGAGCTGTCGAACCTTCATAGGAGGACTCTGGGCCTGACACCTACCATAGCTAATCAGACTTGAAGGGTTGCAGTAATGGTATCGGGATTTCTGAGCAGACCCAGCAGGTAGGAATAGCCGTTCTTTTCTGGTTATGGTAAACAGCACCAAAAATTTGCATTTGTATGACACCAACAATCCGAGTGAACCAAGTCTGAAGAAGGGTCTGGAGCCAAAACTTCAACCATTCCTTCTCTCCAGAGATGCTGCCTGTCCCACTGAGTTACTCCAACATTGTGTTGCCGTCCACCACAGTGAAGAATGCTGTGGTGGATGTTTATGTTAGATTCTATTGTGTGTTCTTTACTCCAACTGTATCGCTGCTGGCAAATTCATTTCACTGTACCTTA
Source organism: Leucoraja erinaceus (assembly GCF_028641065.1). Lineage (NCBI taxonomy): Eukaryota > Metazoa > Chordata > Chondrichthyes > Rajiformes > Rajidae > Leucoraja > Leucoraja erinaceus. The sequence continues at coordinate 30,829,680 of NC_073400.1, read as the reverse complement.
GTTGGTGCATGTGACAAATAAATTTGACTTTGACTTGACTTTGACTTTGTTTCTATCTTCAGTGTAAACTGGCATCTGCAGTTCCTTCCTACACACCAGATGGTTGCTCTGTTTTTAAGGCCAACATTACAACCGTAATCAATATATTACTGGACAGGTGATAAGATGCCTGAGTGTTTGGTCCAGAGACATTAACCCCAAACTCCAACCTTGGGAACTGGAAATTTTAAATTAAAAAATCTAAATATAGCCTACTAAAAAAATGGGGAATTACTGTACTATCAAACATCCTGGATTCTTGTTAAAATCCAAATGTTTTTCTAATATTATTCAGAGAAGCTAATCTGCCATCTTTGTATTGGTTTATTACGTTTACCATGATATAGTGTGAAACATTTGAGTGCTATCCAGGCTAATTGTACTCTTCACGAGTACAAACCATGTAGGTAGTGTTAAAGGCAAAAAAACAGTGCAAATTGTAGTGTTACTACAGAGAAAAGTGCAGGAAAAAGTGCAAGGATCACGATGAGGTTGATTGGGATATATTCTTAGTTCTTGAGAGGTCCGTTCAGGGTACGTTAGGGGCTTGGACACACTAGAGGCTGGAAACATGTTCCCGATGTTGGGGGAGTCCAGAACCGGGGCCACGGTTTAAGAATAAGGGGTAAGCCATTTAGAACAGAGACGAGGAAACACTTTTTCTCACAGAGAGTGGTGAGTTTGTGGAATTCTCTGCCTCGGCAGTGGAGGCAAGTTCTCTGGATGCTTTCAAGAGAGAGCTAGATAGGGCTCTTAAAGATAGCGGAGTCCGGGGATATGGGGAGAAGGCAGGAACGGGGTACTGATTGGGGATGATCAGCCATGATCACATTGAATGGCGGTGCTGGCTTGAAGGGCCGAATGGCCTACCGCTGCACCTATTGTCTATTGTATGTCTACCGTGTGGAATAAGTTGTTCTTGAATTTGGTGGCACGTGCATTCAAGCCTGATGGGGGAAGGGAAGAAGCGGGAATGACCAGGATGTGAGTAGTCCTTGATTATGCTGGCTTCATCCCTGTGGCAAATGTTGGGAACAATGGAGGCGGGGAAGGGGGTGGGAGGCTGGCCTGCACGATGGTCTGGACTGTGTCAGCGGCACCTCTTTGATCTCTTGTGGTCTTGGGCAGAGCAGTTGCCAAAACAATGCATGATGCATCTAAATAGTATGCTCTGTTGTCCATCTAGAGAAATATTTGGTCAGAGTCATTGGAAACATGAAGTGTTGGTGTGCTTTCTTGACCCATAACATCAATATGGTTAAACTAGGGCAGAATGGTGACATTTATGCCCCGAACCTTGAAGCTCTTTCCTGGTCTATCTGTGCCTCAACACCCACAAATGTGGTTGACTTTAATGACACTGAAGTATCCTGGTGGGTGTTTACACCAAGTGCTACATCTGTGAATAAGTAAGGAACAGACTACAGAATAAAACAGCAAAACAAATAAAACAGAAGGGGTGGCACGGTAGCGCAGCGGTAGAGTTGCTGCCTTACAGCGCCAGAGACCTGGGTTTGATCATGACTACAGGTGCTGTCTGGACAGAGGTTCTCCCCGTGCCCAGGTAGGATTTATCCGGGTTTCCTCCCACACTCCAAAGACGTACAGGTTTGTAGGTTAATTGGCTTCTGTAAATTGTTCCTCGTATGTAGGATAGAACTAGTGAAGTCTCGACCCGAAACGTCACCCATTCCTTCTCCCCAGCGATGCTGCCTGTCCCGCTGAGTTACTCCAGCATTTTGTGTCTACCTTGGAACTAGTGTATGGTTGATTGCTGGTCAGCACGGACTCGGTGGGCTGAAGGGCCTGTTTCTGCGCAATGTCTCTACACTTAAACTAAACTTTAAATGTATTTGTTAAACAGTGACCTAGATGATGATGATGATGGGTGGCAGAAGTTTAAGTACATTAAAACTAAACGCTGCATAGTTTGGAGAATGGTGAAAAGATAGCTTTAAACTAGGATCCTGATAGAAGCAGCAATAAAAAATATGAGGAGGGGGACTGGAGATACGACAGTTCCCTGACTGGAAGCTGGCAAAATACTCTGTGATTTAGTCTGAATGTCTGGAGAAGAAGATGGATTTATACGAATATCTGTAACATCATTTCAGTCACGAATTTCTACCTCTGATATATTTTAAATGTATATTTGTATCCTTAATTTTTTTTTTTAAATGCCAGTTATTTTAGCACTGGGATTTGCTTTGCTTGTGAATTGCCAGCATTGTGGCATTGTAACAAATTTCAAAGCTGAATAGATGAGATTTTTTTATAATTTGAAAGGAAATGTTATGGCAGAAATGAGCATTAATGGATGCTAATTTAAAGTGATAGTTTGAAGTGGTTTTACGGACAAACATAATTTATAAATGCTTTTTAATAATGCTGCCTTTGAAAGTCACCTTCATGATATACTGTTATTGAACAGTACTTGCTAAAAACAAACCTGCGGTGATGCTTCATTTTTTTTGGTCCATACCCAAGGGGATTTTGTACATTTTTAGAATATTTCTGGTGATTTTGTACTTTTCAGACCTTTAACAGAATGTGGGGAATTGTGTGACACTTAAACAAATTCGATGAAAAATACTTATACTGTTTAAGGGCAGCACAGTGGCGCAGCAATAGAATTGCTGCCTCACGGCGCCAGAGACCCAGGTTCGATCCTGACTTCTGGTGCTGTCTGTACGCAGTATGCATGTTCTGGTTTCCTCCTGCATCCCAAAGATGTGCAGGTTTGTAGGTTAATTGGGTTCTGTAAATTGTCCCTAATGTGTAGGATAGAACTAGTGTATGGGTGATCGATGTTCGGTGCGGACTCAGTGGGCCAAAGGGCCTGTTTCTACACTGTATCTCTAAATTCTAAAGTTTGATATATATGTACGTTAATTCTGTACATTTTTCTTAGTCACTGGTTAATTGTGCTAGTGTTCTTCAAACCTTTAAATGTAGTTGTTTTTTTCTGGGTGGAGGCAAAGCATCTCGTCTGCACTCCACCCATGTGGGGAGAGACCACAGAAGATTAATAAATGCTGACTCTTTTGGTCATACCATTACTTATCCTTTATGCGGTACAAGATGACTTTGAACAATGCTACATATTATTGCCACATCAATAAAAGGCTTGCACTCACCTGCAAGCTGATGCCATTGGCATTACTCAGCTAGGCACAAATTAAAAAGTAACTAGTCACAAATTTAGAAAATTGATCTGCTTTATCAGCCATAAATATTGCATGCTCTGTTAGTCTAGCACATCCATGAGAACACCTTAAATGGCGTACATGAGACATCTGGTGGAAGGCAAAGGCTGATAATAACATAGTCAATTAACTTACTGCACCTTATATTTTGCTTGGGCAGCTTACAACCCTGTGGTATGAATATTGAATTCTCCAACGTCTAGTAACCCTTGCTTTCCCTTTCTCCGTCCCTCCTACCGTCCTCCTGATTAATGTTACTGTTTGTGTGCCTTCTTGTCACCTTCCCTTCAGCCAACAATGAACCATTGTACATTTCCTTCATCGTCTGCTTTGATCTGTCATTTTCACACCTTGCATGCTCTTTGTTCCTCTCCATATCTCTATATAACCCTTCCATATCGCTAGTTTCTCTCTCCCCAGTCTCTCTGTCTGAAGAAGGGTCTCGACCTGAGATGTCACCCAGTCCATCTCTCCAAAGATGCTGCCTGTCCCGCTGAGTTACTCCAGCATTTTACTGATGTTACTAAATTATGAGATGCTGAACCTTGGAGCCAAAACTTTGCTATGGTGAACTCTAATAGAATTACCAGAAGCAATTCTAAATAATAATGGAGACTGCAGATGCTGGAATCTTGAGCAAAGAAAAACAAACTGCTGGAATGATTCGGTGGGTCGGGCAGTATCTTTGGGAGGAATGGACAGATGATGTTTCATCTTGTGATCCATCTGTCCATTTCCTTCCACAGATGCTGCTTGACCTGCTGAGTTCTTCCAGCAGTTTGTTCTTTGCAAAAAGTAATGGATTCTTTTGAACAAAATACAGTCTTTTATTTCACAAAAATTAATGCATATATATGCATCCAGCATTTCATAGGCGAGGCAATCAGTCCAGTTTTGACATGGCCGTAACTTTGACCAAGATCTTTTTGTTTGAATACATAAAGATCTGTGGCATTAGTGCATAGATTTTACTTGTTCATTCCTTGCAGTTGAGTAATAGAAGTATGGACTGACACAGCAAAATAGGACTTTTAAATGTCTCTTAAGTATAAAAAGTGTTCTTTTTCTTCGGAGATGCTGTCTGACCCACAGAGTTGCTCCAGCACTTTGTGTCTATCTTAAGTATAAAGTATTCCTTTCCTCCTTTGTTTTCTTTGTTTTTATTATTTTTGTTGGAACTTTCCTCTACATTTTATTTTCTGAATCTAATTCTTATGAAAACTAAAAACAGATTTTTGCTCGTCATTTGTTTAGGTTTTCATGTTTCATTTTGAATGTTGGTGCAAATTTAAAGAAATACTTTGGGTTGTCCTAATATTAGACCCCTTATTTAAGCCGTTCTAACTATCTAATATTTTACATTGAAAGGGCAATCCTATAGATATAAATGCTACGATTTCCAAGGAATGGTTGTAGTTAGTGATGCGGAGAGCTTAGACAACTAAACATTGGTGTTCTAAGACATGAAATATGTTTGGAACATGGATCCTGAAACAATTCTTAGTGCAATAACGGTTGGTTAATTGTGGAGACACAAGGAACTGCAGATGCTAAACTCTTCCATTGAACACAAAGTGTCAGAGTGCCACAGAGTGATACAGTGTGGAAACGGGTCCTTCGGCTCAACTTGCCCACACCGGCCAACATGTCCCCAGCTACACTAGTCCCACAAGAACTAGAGGTAGGAAAAGGGCAGAACTAAGCAGGGCGGGCAACAGATGACCAAGGAAGGGTGAAGCCCATAATGGCCCATTGTTGGCTGGGGAAGAGGTGATAACGAAGGGATACACTGATGGGAATAGTGCAACTGGTAGGACGACTAAGGTAGGGTACGGGGAAGAGGGAATGCCAGAGATTAGAGAATTCAGCATTCATACCGCTGGGTTGTTAGCTTCCCAAGCGAAATATGAGGTGCTGCTCCTCTAATTTGTGTGAGGAGGAAGCCAACAACTGAAAGGTCAGTATGGGAATGGGAAGTAGCCCAATTTTGTTGCAATTTAAGTAGCATTTTTTCCTAGATCCTTTGACTATCAACAATTAACTTTACAGCATGTTTGTTGTGCTAGAGTATGACTGTGCTTGTGTAACGATGTACATTTTGCTGCAATGCGTTTGTATAGTTTGAACATGCCTTTCTCTAACTTTGGCGGCATGGTAGAGCTGCTGCCTTACAGCACCAGAGACCCGGGTTCGATCCTGACACCTGGTGTTGTCTGTACAGAGTTTATACGATCTCTGAAGTTTTGCATATTATCACCCGTTTATTTAAAAGTTTCCTGCAGATGTTGCATTCTTGTGGGTAAAAATGAACAGGTACCCTGTACAAACAACTGGAACAAACAGGAGGGGGTGTGAAAACTATGTGTGGAACATTGAGTGCTTTCTCTACCTTGGTTATTGAAAATGAGTCACAGTCAAGGGAGTACGTATTGCCCAACTTACCTTGACTCACCGATGACTGATTCTTACCTATGGTGTCAAGGCTAACTATGAGCAATTCAATTTCTAATACCTGCAGTCTTGTATCTCCCGATCAGTTAATGTTAGTGCAGGGAAACCCTACTACCTACCACTTGAACACACTGTAGTTCCCTTTACAATTGCGGTTTAAAGATTTTGTTTCTTCTTTGCAGTAAAGTAAACTTTGCAGCTAAAAGTCAGCTTAAACAATTTGAGTATAGGGTGATTTCACCAAAGGTCAAATGAGCGTAGATCCCCCCTCACGTGACCGAAAATTTTAACTGGAGGACATATCTCAGTTTGGTACATGTAAGTGAATGGGGAAACATGCACTTTCCCACCCGTTAAAAACATGGAAAACGGCCGATTTTTGAGCTGAAAATTTCTGTGCTAGTCGGGGTGACCGTGAAGCACAGCGACCTAAATTTTCAGGCAAAACAAAAGATAGAAAGTGAGGTAATTACAAGAGGGAACTGAAGGTAGAAAGCGGCGGAAGTGAACAGCTGACAATTGCCGTGGTGATTTTAAGATCCAAAATATCGGGAATTATCGCGTTTGCTCGCTGAATTTCATCAAAACTAAGGCATTATTAACTTACTTTTGATGAAATTCAGCGAGCAAACGCGATAATTCCCGATACCAAACTGAGAGATGTCCTCCAGTTAAAATTTTCGGTCACGTGAGGGGGGAATCTACGCTCATTTGACCTTTGGTGAAATCACCCTATAGTTTAGTTTAGTGATACAGTGCAGAACATGGGCCCTTCAACCCAAAGAGTCCACGCCAACCAGCGATTCCCACACATTAGCACTATCCTACACAGTAGGGCCAATTTACAATTTTTAAAAAATTTTACCGAAGCCAATTAACCTACAAACCCGTGTGTATTTGGAATGTGGAAAAAAAAACCAGTGCACCCAGAGAAAACCCACGGTCACGGGGAAAATGTACAGGCAGCAGCCATAGTCAGGATCAAACCAGGGTCTCTGGCGCTGTAAGGCAGCAACTCTACCACAGTGCTACTGTGCCGCGCATAATGTTAGAACATAGAACAGTACAGCGCAAGAACAGGTCCTTCGGCCCAAAATGTCTGTGTCAAACATGATGCCAAGACCAATTCCCATCAGCCTACATATAATCCATGGCCCTTCATTCCCTGCATATCCATGTGCCTTTCCAAAAGCCTCTGAAACGCTCCTATCCTAATTGCCTCAATCACCACCAACCCTGGCAGTGTGTTCCAGGCACTCACTATCCTCTGTGTGTAAACAAAAGACTTGTTCAGCACCCCTCCTTTAAACTTCGATACAAAGCACAATTGTAGCTCAGCTGGTAGATTAAAAATGCTGGAGAAACTCAGCGAATGAGGCAGCATCTATGGAGAGAAGGAATAGGCGACGTTTTGGGTCGAGTCCATTCTTCAGTCGGTCATGGCAGACCTATCTTTCACTCTCAGCCCCATTGTTCTGCCTTCTCCTTGTAAACATTGATGTCCTTGCTAATCAAGAACCTATCACTCTCCGCTTTAAAAATACCCAATGACTTGGCCTCCATTGCCGTCTGTGGCAATGAATTCCACAGATCCACCGCCCTTTGACTAAAGAATTCCTCTTCATGACAATGTTGCATAACAATGGTGTAGATTTGCAGCAAATAGATTATAAATCTTGAGTGCTGTGTTTACAATCTTCTTATGCTGCTGCCGGTAAGAATTTAATTATTCAGTTTCAGTACATTTGGCGATTAAGGGTGGCGCAGCAGTAGAGCTGCTGCCTCACAGCGCCGGAGACCTGGCTTCGATCCTGACCTCGGGTGCTGTCTGTCCAGAATTTTATACGTTCTCACTGACCGCATGGGTTTTCTCCGAGTGCTCCAGTTTCCTCCAACACTCCAAAGACATAGAGGTTTGTGGCTTAATTGCCTTTGGTTTTTAAAAAAAGTTGTAAATCAACCCTAGTGTGTAGGATAGTGCTGGTATGCAGGAATCGCCGGTTGGTGTGGGCTGAAGGGCCTGTTTCAGCGCTCCAGCTCTAAAGTCTAAAGTCTGAGCACACTTGACACTAGGTGCAAGTCATCGAGTGCAACTGTTTGCTGATGACACAGGATAAGCATGGCTCTAACTCATCCTGCATTACTGGAAATGGGGATAGTCCTGTAACCACTCTGGGTTACTGTAACTGAGCATCATCCATAGAGGCAGAGCCCATGTGTGAGGGCAGCTGTATGTTGTTACATTGTCGGCTTCTTCCACAATTCAAGGCTTTACCGCTTCAGAATCATCCACACCCATTGCTGCACACAACTGTATTCCCAGTTGTTGCGAGCTGCAAGAGTTTTATGTTACGCCGATGTAGGCGGTTTGAAACATCGGCAGAGTGGCACAGCTGGTAGCCCCACAGTGCCAGAGACCCGGGATTCGATCCTGACCTCGGGTGCTGTCTGTGTGGAGTTTGCATGTTCTCCATCTGACGGTATTGGTTCCCTCTTGCATCCCAAAGACATGTGGGTTTGTAGGTTAAGTTGCCCTCTGTAAATTGCCCCTAATGTGTAGGGAATGGATGAGAAAGTGGGATAACGTAGAACTAATGTGTAAACGGGTGATCGATGGTCACCGTGGACTCGACGGGCCGAAGGGCCTGTTTTCATGCTGTATCTCTAAACTAAAGTAAGAAAGCAGGCAAAGAAACTATATATGTGTTCAAGAAGGAACTGCAGATGCTGGAAGATCGAAGGTACACAAAATTGCTGGAGAAACTCAGCGGGTGCAGCAGCATCTATGGAGCGAAGGAAATAGGCGACGTTTCGGCCCGAAACGTCGCCTATTTCCTTCACTCCATAGATGCTGCTGCACCCGCTGAGTTTCTCCAGCAATTTTGTGTACCTTTAAAGAAACTATATACATGGGACGTGGGAAATGTCAGCAGGTCTGACTCGTGGAGATGAACCGACTGAAAGATAGCAAAGCCTATTAAAGCCCAAACTGACCACTCGTTAAAAAAAAAAATGAAAAGCAGATGGTGGAAACAGTCAGCAGATTGAAAAGTATTTGCAGACTCTGATATTTCAAGTGTGGACCGTTAAGAATGGTTTTGTTCACTGACCCACTCATTTCAGATTTTGTTTTTAAAAATGGATTTGCTGGAATTAATTTGAATCTGGCTGATTGTCTCAACATTTGGTGTATAAACATTAATGTGCTATTTTTATAAAGTTGCTATCTTTTCTTTCATTTTGCGACAAGTACGTGGACAAGAATTCAAACTTGCCATCTTTCAGCGAGGCAGAATGTTGCCTGGATTTGGGGGCATTAGGTGTGAGGTTGGACTGACTTGGATCGTTGTGTCTGGAGCATTAGAGGTTGAGGGACAATCTGAAGTATCAAATTATGTGAGACGTAGAGAGGGGAGACGGGAGATAGCAGAACCTTTTTTCTCAGGGCGGGAATGTCAAAGACTAGAGGGCATATCTTTAAGGTGAGGGACAAAGTTCAAAGGAGTTTATAGGACAGTTTAAAGGAGACACAAAGCTGGGTGGCAGTGTGAACTGTGAGGGGGATGCTATGAGTTTGCAGGGTGACTTGGACAGGTTGGGGGAGTGGGCAGATGCATGGCAGATGCAGTTTAATGTGAGTGAGATTATCCACTTTGGTAGCAAAAACAGCAAGGCAGATTATTATCTAAATGGTGTCAAGTTGGGAAAAGGGGAAGTACATCGGGATCTGGGGGTCCTTGTTCATCAGTCAATGAAAGTAAGCATGCAGGTACAGCAGGCAGTGAGAAAGCGAATGGCATTGGCCTTCATAACAAGAGGAGTTGAGTATAGGAGGAAAGAGGTCCTTCTGTAGTTGTATAGGGCCCTAGTGAGATCACACCTGGAGTATTGTGTGCAGTTTTGGTCCCCTAATTTGAGGAAGGACATTCTTGTTATTGAAGGAGTACAGCGTAGGTTTACAAGGTTAATTCCCGGGATGGTGGGACTGTCATATGCTGAGAGAATGGAGCGGCTGGGCTTGTATACTCTGGAGTTTAGAAGGATGAGAGGCGATCTTCTTGAAACCTATAAGATGATTAAGGGTTTGGATTTCGTTGTCTCTGTACTGTACACTGACAATGACAATTAAAATTGAATCTGAATCTGAATCTGAATCTGACACACTAGAGGCAGGAAACATGTTCCCGATGTTGGGGGAGTCCAAAACTAGGGAGGCCACAGTTTAAGAATAAGGGGTAAGCCATTTACAACGGATATGAGGAAACACTTTTTCACATAGCGTTGTGAGTCTGTGGAATTCTCTGCCTCGGAGGGCGGTGGAGGCTGGTTCTCTGGATGCTTTCAAGAGAGAGCTAGATAGGGCTCTTAATGATTGCGGAGTCAGGGGATATGGCGAGAAGACAGGGAGGGGGCACTGATTGGGTATGATCAGCCATGATCACATTGAATGGTGGTGCTGGCTCGAAGGGCCGAATGGCCTACTCCTGCACATATTGTCTATTGAGATGTGCATGGGAGTATTTTTTTTACACAGAAGGTGGTGGGTGCCTGGAGCACGCTGTCAGGGTTGATGGGGTGGTGGAGGCAGATAGGTTGGTGGCTTTTAGATAGGTGGGTGGAAACGCAGGGAACAGAGATATAGATTACGTACAAGTGGGGGAGTTCAGTTTAACTTGGCTAAACAAGGTACTGCAGATGCTGGTTTACAATAAAAAGACATTGAAGCAACTTAGCGGGTCAGGCAGCATCCCTGAAGAGCACGGATAGGTGACCATTCTTCAGACGTATCCATGTTCTCCAAGGATGTTGCTTGATCCGCTGAGTTACTCCAGCATTTTGTGTTTATCTTGGCTTTGTGAGCCAAAGGGCCTGGTCCAGCGCTGGGTAGACAAAAATGCTGGCGGAACTCAGCGGGCGAGGCAGCATCTATGGAGAGAAGGAATAGGCGACGTTTCAGGTCGACACCCTTCTTCAGGAACCCTTGTTCCTGTGCTGTTCTGTTTATGTTCTAGAAGCGTATGACATTAATGTTAGGTAGACAAAAGTGCTGGAGAAACTCAGCGGGTGCAGCAGCATCTATGAAGCGAAGGAAATAGGCAAGATAAAGCCCAGTAAAGTTCAATTAAAGGTAGTCTGAGGGTGTCCAATGAGGTCGATAGTGGCTCAGGACTGCGCTGTCGTTGATAGAATGGATCAATTGCCTAATAACAGCTGGGAAGAAACTCCCTGAATCTGGAGGTTTCCACACTTCTGTACCGTTTGCCTGTTGGGAGGGGGGGGAGAAGAGGAGTGAGATTGGTCCTTGATTATGCTGCTGTCCTTGCTGAGGCAGCGTGAAGTGTAGATGGAGTCAATGGAAGGGAGGTTGGTTAGTGTGATGGTCTGGGCTGCGTCCGATTATTTCTTTATGGTGTTAGTGGAGACGGACGTTTTAGATTATCACATCTAGTTGTCAGGAGGTCTTTCCAGTTTTTGAACCGATTCTGCTGAACAGACACAGTCTGCGAATACTTTTCCCAGTCGTGTTTCTGTCCATTTGCTTGTGTTGTTTTATTTGTTTCAGCGTTTTCTGGGAGATGTACTGATTGTGGTTGATAGGGTGGGTTTGCTGAAGCCTTGCTTGGTGGAGTGCCAACCTATTGTCGAGACTCCAGGACATTCCGGAGAGTGGTTTGATAATATTACGGTCACCAGTTTGTTCTTCTGCTCCTCTTCCTCCAAACTGATGCAAACCAAGATCCCACAACCCTGCACCACAATTTTGCTGGTCTTTAATATTTTCCACTTTTTTTTCCTGTTGTTTTATTTGTTTGAACGTTGTGCCGCACCCTAAAAGTCAATCAAATTATTTCTTCGGTCTGTGCGATGTAATTCTCTGCTACTCAACGATGAGTTTGGCCAGCACTGTTTAACTCTGCCAATTCCCCTCTGTAAAAGCGGATTCCTGCCTGCTGCCAATACTCATTGCTCAGGTGAAGATCGCTGTGAGTTGGACAGGGGGCCTAGTAACTAAATGGTGTTAATCCACTTTTCCATCTTGGACATACGACTGCTTTGTAGACACAAAATGCTGGAGAGACTCAGCGGGTGAGGCAGCATCTATGGAGAGAAGGAATAGGTGACGTTTCGGGTCGAGACCCTTCCTCAGACTGCGTCGCCCATTCCTTCGCTCCATAGATGCTGCCTCACCCGCTGAGTTACTCCAACATTTTGTGTCTACCATCGATTTTACCAGCATCTGCAGTTCTTTCTTGCACGTACGACTGCTTGACAGCTTAGCATTTATTTGTCAGGTGTTGTGCTAAATGAAGGTTCTGACTGTCATAAGGAATAGGAGTAGAATTACCCATTTGGCCCATCAAGTCTACTCTGCCATTCAATCATGACTGATCTATATCTCCCTCATAACCCCATTCTCCTGCCTTCTCCCCATAAACTCTGACACCTGTACTAATCAAGAATCGATCTATCTCTGCCTTAAAAATATCCAGTTACTTGGCCTCTACACCTACTGTGATTCCACAGATTCACCACCCTCTGACGAAAGAAATTTCTCCTCATCACCGTCCTAAAAGAACGTCCTTTAATTCTATGACCTCTAGTTCCCACTAATGGAAACATCCCACTAGTGGAAACATCCTCTCCACATCCACTCTATCCAAGACTTTCACTATTCTGTACATTTCAATGAGGTCCCCCGCTCATTCTTCTAAACTCAGGTGAGTACAGGCCCAATGCCGACAAACGTTCATCATAGGTTAACCTACTAATTCCTGGGATCATTCTTGTAAACCTCCTCTGGACCCTCTCCAGAGCCAGCACGTCTTTCCTCAGATATCGTGCCCAAAATTGTTCACAATATTCCAAATGCAGCCTTGCCAGCGCCTTATAGAGCCTCAATATTACATCCCTGTTTTTGTACACGAGCCTTCTTGAAATAAATGCTAGCATTGAGTTTGCTTACTTTTCTACTGATTCGACTTGCAGATTGACTGGGAACAATATTCATTAAACATCAAGTGGAAATGCATGGAACGCACTGCTGGGGGTGGTAGTTGAAGGAGATACATTAGTGGCATTCATTTTGGATAGGTACATGGATGTAGAGAGAGATGGTTTATGAGCAGGTGGGTAAGTGATGGTCTTGGCCTCATGTTCGGTACAGACATTTTGGGCCGAAGGGTCTGTTCTGTGGTGTAGTGTTTGACGTTCTATGATGGTGGAGAGATTGTGGTTATTGTGCAAACTACATTAAAAGATGCAATAGTGGACAAGCAATGCTGAGTATATAAAGAAGGAAGATGATATGCAATATTAAAAACCTTTAAGAGAAGAAAGCCAGCTGGCAATTATATATGGTATATAGAAATATATATAGACCAGTCTGAAGATGGGTCTCGACCTGAAACATCACCCATTCCTTCTCTCCAGAGATGCTGCCTGTCCCGCTGAGTTACTCGAACATTTTGTGTCTATCTTCGGTTTAAACCAGCATCTGCAGCTCCTTCCTATACAAATATAAATGGTTCTTCTGTGGCTGGCAGGCAAATGGTTAAAAACAATCTACAGTGTTTATTTGTCATAACTACTGACATTGGAACAATTTAATTCTTACTTGCAGCAGCATAACAGTACTGTAAACACGATACTCGTAAATGATGTATCTTAAACATAAATGTTAATCAATTAATAACCCCAATACTAGTGCAATAAAGAGATTGAAGTTCTTGGTGCAAGCCAGGACAGTATTAAATCAAAATAAGAGGCTTATGAAATTGCTGCAAAAGCTGGAGGTCTGACGTTTGGGAGCATTTTAGAATTTGGCACAGGAGGGTCATGAAATTAACAAAGAAAATGGACAATAGAATATGAGAGAATTCTATCTCGGGCATCTGACGCTTCCACAATGTGAGAAGGAAAAGACTAGCCTAGAGTTAATGTGCAACCTATGTCAATTAATACACAGAATTTACAATGGTGTATAAGAGGGGTTAAACAAATACTTAGTATCTGTCTTCATCACAAGGCAGGTACGGGATACCGAGTTGGATGATCAGCCATGATCATATTGAATGGCGGTGCAGGCTCGAAGGGCCGAATGGCCTACTCCTGCACCTAATTTCTATGTCTATGTTTCTAAAAGTCCTGCTGGAAATATCAGAGAACCAAGGATCTAGTGAGAATGTGTAACTAATGGAAATTTATCTGCATGAAATAATAGCAATAGTTGGAGGGACTGCCCGCCGATAAATCCCAAGGATTGCTGATCTACGTCCCTGAGTTTCAGTTTATTATTGTCACATGTACCAGTGTACAGTGAAAAGCTTTAAAGGGCACAACATGAAGGAGTAACTCAGCGGGTCAGGCAGCATCTCTGGAGAACACGGATTGGTGACGTTTCGGGTTGAGACCCTTCTTAGTCTGAAGACGGGCCTCGACCCGAAACGTCACCGATTAGTTTTCTCCAGAGATGCTGCCTGACCCGCTGAGTTACTCCTTCATTTTGTGTCTGTCTTCAGTGATAACAACTTGCAATCTACATCACCGATTCTGGTGATGCGGCCCAAATGTTTGTGTCATTTCGCTGAAGATACAAAGCTAGGTGGGACTATGAGTAGAATGTAAAGAAGGTTTAAGGGTGTACAAAGTAAATGAGTGGGCAAGAGTATGGGAAGACGGAGTTCAATGAGCACAAATGTGGGTGATTCACTGGGAACACAAAACAGAAAAATCCAATTTTCAAATGGTGACAAATTGATAAATATTAAAGTTCACAGGGACCAAATATCCTCACACACAAGTAGTTGAAAATGAACCTTCAGGTACAACGTGTACTTAGGCAGAGAAATCGTGTGCTGGCCTTCATTTTGATTTAAGTAAAGGAATAAAGATGTCATGCTGCAATTATATTGGGCCTTTTGTACACAGTTTTGCTCCCCTTGCCAAAAGTGAATGCACTTTCCATAGAGTGGGTTTAATAAAGATTCACCAGATTGGTTCCAGGGATGGTGGCTTTACCAGAAAAGGAGGAATTGTTTCGTTTATTGTCACGGGTACCGTGAAAAGCTTTTTGTCGGGTGCTATCCAGTCAGCGGAAAAACCATATGTGATTACAGTCATTTTGTCCACATTGTACAGATACAGGATAAAGGGAATAGTGTTTAATGCAAGATAAAGGCCGATTAAAGATAGTTCGAGGGCCTCCAATAGGTCTGGACTACTCTCCAGTTGTTGATAGGGATGGTTCAGTTGACTGATAACAGCTGGGAAGAAAATGACCCTGAATCTGGAGGAGTGCGTTTTCACACTATAGAACTATATGACACTATAGAACTTTATTTATCCAGGAGGAAACTGATCTGCTAACAGTCATAAAAATACACAAAATGCATGAAACATGACATTAAAGTGATGAGTAGAAAGGTTTGGGGATGTGCAAATATTGAAGGGGGTGGGGGGAGGGGGAGGGCGGAGAGGGAGGGGGAGAGGAAGGGGAGTCACTCAGTCTACCCCACGACAGAAGGGGGAGGAGTTGTACAGTGTGATAGCCACAGGGAAGAAGGATCTCCTGTGGCGTTCTGTGCTGCATCTTGGTGGAACCAGTCTGTTGCTGAAGGTGCTCCTCAGGTTGACCAGTGTGTCATGGAGGGGGTGAGCTGTATTGTCCAGGATGCTCCGCAGTTTGAGGAGCATCCTCCCCTCCAAGGCCAACCTCCCGTGAATCCAATTCCAACCCCGCCCCCAGGATGGAGCCAACCTTCCTGATGAGTTTGTTGATCCTATTGGCGAAGGAAATAGGCGACGTTTCGGGTCTCGACCCAGGGTTTCGTCGCCTATTTCCTTCACTCCATAGATGCTGCCTCACCCGCTGAGTTTCTCCAGCATTTTTGTCTACCTGCAAATGTTCAGCTCTGTTTGTGATCTTCAGAAGGGCAGGAATCCCCTGCAACCGTTCACCAAGGCTGCAAGTTGCTGAGAGAATTATTCGGTGTATATCTTTTCCGTGGACGCTAATAAATGTTCTCCGAACCTTGCAGATGGATGTTGTAGTTGGGATCACTTTTTAGTTACTCATATGTGTTTCCTTTTATAAAATATCAGCTGCAGTATAACAAGCGAATTGTACTGCTGAGGATACATTTGCTGGCAAAATTATTGAAGGATGTCTGAATGCATTATTTTGGAGTAGAATGTAGGGTCTTACCTCCACAGGTATGTAGTCCCAGTTTAATGTATGGGGAGCACGTCATAAATGTTGTACATGACTTCCCTTCCCCTCAGTATAGCTTCCTTTCCAGAATAGGTTACTGTTAAAAATCAGAAGGCTACAATTTTCAACCCCTATTAGAGTCATACAGTGCGGAAACAGGCCCTTCGGCCAAACATGCCCTTGCCGACCAACATGCCCCATCTAAACTAGTCCCATCTGCCTGCTTTTGGCCCATATCCTTCTAAACCCACCCTATCCATGTACCTGTCTAAATGTTTCTTAAACGTTGAACTAGTACCTGCCTCGACTACCTCCTCCGGCTGCTTGTTCCATACACCCACCAGCATTGTGTGCGTAAAAAAAAAAGTTTCCCCTCATTTCCCCATTAAATCTTTTCCCCCTCACCTTAAACCTATGTCCTCTGGTTCTCGATTCCTCTATTCTCGGCAAAAGACAATGAATTATTATTTGACCGTATGACTTTCCCTCGTGTAAAATGTAAAGCCAGAGGGAGGGGTGTAAGTGGAAGGGTGGGGGGGGGGGGGGGTGTGAGATTAGTTTATTTACCCAATACATTCCTCCCATGATATTGTGCACCTCTATAAAATCACCCCTCATCCCCCTTCGTTCCAAGGAATAATGCCTTTACCCATCTCATTCCCCCGCTATAGCTCAGTCCCTTGAGTCCTCGCAACATGCTGATAAATCTTCTCTGAAAGCTTTCAAGCTTGGCACCATCTTTCCTATAACATGGTGACCAAAAGTATGTGCTTAGAATATGATGAAACACTAGAATAGGAAGGAGATCATTAAATGTAATTCACGTTCCTGACCTCTTGTTTTCTAATCCCTGCTGGAAGTGGGTTAAACAGGGATGGACTTGGCCGCATGATGTGCTCAACCTAAACCATGAACCCCAAAACACAAAAGCCCCAAACCCCACTAACAGCAAGGCTTGAGCATAAATGATGGCCCCAGGTGATCTATTATGAAGAATCTTGTACGTGTGGAATTGCACATCAGCAAGAAATCTGAGCTTTTGGCAGAGATAGGGATTTTCTTTCGGCAAATTCTTTAGGCAAATATCTCTTCAAGATAGCAGAGTCAAGGGATATGGGGAGAAGGCAGGAACTGGGCTGGGAGAGGAGTTGTAAAGTTTGAAGGCCACAGGGAGGAAGGATCTCTTGTAGCGTTCTGGCCTGATACAGTACAAGTGTATACTAGTGGAGCACGAGAATCCAGCCAAGTGGACCACGATGAATGAGCCTCTTTAATATCCTCTTAAATGCCCCCTCCACCACCACCACCCCGGCAGCATGTTTCAGGCACTCTCTGTAGTAAACCTTGCCCCGCACATCTCCTTTAAACATTGCTCCTCTTACCATTGATGACACAAATCTAATTAGCAACCCACTGAACTACAATGCTATTACACATAGTCATACAGCACAGAAACAGAACCTCTGGACCACCTTGCCCCCGCCGACCAAGATGTCCCATCTATGCTAGTCCCGCCCATATCCCTCAAAACCTTTCCTATCCATGTACCTGTCTAAATGTCCTTTAAGCGTTGAATTATTAGTTATTCTTCCACTCCTATTTGTTGGCAGCAATTTTAATTTTCTATATCTCCTAAAATGGGCTGAATAATAGAAAATAATAAAATGTTATAATTTATAGTTCACGAGAGCTGTGTAATGTTGTTAAGTCTCTTCATTGTATCAGCAGAAACATTTTCTAAATATAATACACAGATGTAATATAATGTAGATTTCACTTCTATTTCCCCTCATAGCCCCTGCCCCCCGCCCTAAATCAATGGCTGATCACTCTAATAGATGCTCAGGATTGTGAGAGTCCGTATAAATTGGATTAATTTTACATCGGGTATCGGATGTAACATGGCAATTGGTCCCCACGACAGAACTGAAAGTCCAATGGCGTTCCTTTTGCTCTTGTTTAACGTCGACACAAATGTTCCTTTGGAATGGCTGCTCTTTACTTTAGACTCTTGAGATACATCGTGGAAACAGGCCCTTCGGCTCACCGAGTCCACGCCGACCAACTATCACCACATACACTAACACTATCCTACACACTAGGGACAATCTATAGAAGCCAATTAACCTATAAACCTGTACGTCTTTGGAATGTGGGAGGAAACCAGAGCACCTAGAGAAAACCCACGTGATCACAGGGGGAGCGTACAAACTCCACACAGACAGCACCTGTAGTCAGGATGGAACCCAGGTCTTTGGCGCTGTAAGGCAGCAACCCTACCTCTGCCCCACTGTGTCATGCTTCATGCTACTGTAGATTTCAAAGTAGAAACTTATTGAGTTAGATCTGTTACCTGATGACAATAAACAGTATTGTATTGTATGTTCATTGTCAGATATTTGCTATAAATTTTCATCAGAATTGGTTTATATTTAATAAAAAATATCAAGAATTATACTTGAGCAAAGGGGCAATTACTAGTCTACGCAAGGAATGGAGTGATGTGGATCATATACAGGCAGATGAGATTAGTGTATCTTGGCATCATGTTCAACACAGACATTGTGGGTCCAAGGGCCTGTACCTGTCCAGTAATGTTCCATGTGTAGGAAGGAACTGCAGATGCTGATCTAAACCAAAGATAGACACAAAAAGCTGGAGTAATTCAGCGGGTCAGACAGCATCTCTGGAAAAAAGGAATAGGTGACATTTTGGGTTGAGACCCTTCTTCAGTCTGAAGAGGGGCCTCGACCCGGATCGTAACCTATTCCCTTTTTCCACAGATTCCGTCTGACCTGCTGAATTACTCCAGCCTTTGTGTTTATCTATAATGTTTGATGTTTTATTATTAATGTCTCATTGTTAAATATTGTTAATTCAAATGATATTTGAACACCACCTCCCTTTGGGGGGGAAAATAAATAAATATGTTCTACCATTCTTCACCCCAGGTTAAAGGCATACGTGCTGAATGATGGCATAAGTTTGTTTACCATGACTCCAAGTGGAGGCATCTGGAACAGAGTGGGCAGCTTTCCCACTAATGGCCAAGACTAGGTAAGAAACAAACAGCATGATCCTCAAATCACCAGCTTATTACAGTATTGAGTAACAAACAGCTACATTTAACGTACCTGTAATTCATAATGTATGTTGTATAATAACAGGACTATTGAATGTTGTCATAATAGAGAGAGTTAGATATAGCACTTGGCCTAACGGAATCAAAGGAAATGGGGAGAAAGCAGGAACAGGGTATCGGTTTTGGATGATCAGCCATGATCATATTGAACGGCGGTGCTGGCTCGAAGGGCCGAATGACCTACTCCTGCATCTATTTTCTATGTTTCTACGTAATAAAGATCTTTCAATGCTGAAGTTTTGATGTAGAAGAGATGGGGAAAAAATGTTGGTGACATGCCAATAATCAGTAAATTTTTAGTTTAGTTTAGAGATCCAGCGCGGAAACAGGCTCTTTGGCCCACTGAGTCTGCACCGACCAGCGATCACTGCACTTTAACACTATCCTGCACACATTAGTGACAATTTACATTTATACCAGCTAATTATCCTACAAACCTCTACGCCTTTGGAGTGTGGGAGGAAACTGCAGATCTCAGAGAAAACCCACGCAGGTCACTGGGAGACCATACAAACTCCGTATAGACAGCACCCGTAGTCAGGATTGAACCTGGGTCTCTGGCGGCACTGTGGCAGCAACATGTCACAGTGCTGCCCTAATATCTAATACCAATTTTCAAAGCTAATACAAACTTTCATTGCAAAAGGATTTGAGTATAGGAGCAGGGAGGTTCTACTGCAGTGGTACTTGTACAGGGTCTTGGCGAGACCACACCTGTAGTATTGCGTACAGTTTTGGTCTCCAAATCTGAGGAAGGACATTATTGCCATAGAGGGAGTGCAGAGAAGGTTCACCAGACTGATTCCTGGGATGTCAGGACTGTCTTATGAAGAAAGACTGGATAGACTTGGTTTTATATACTCTCTAGAATTTAGGAGATTGAGAGGGGATCTTATAGAAACTTACAAAATTCTTAAGGGGTTGGACAGGCTAGATGCAGGAAGATTGTTCCCGATGTTGGGGAAGTCCAGGACAAGGGGTCACAGCTTAAGGATAAGGGGGAAATCCTTTAAAACCGAGATGAGAAGAACTTTTTTCACACAGAGAGTGGTGAATCTCTGGAACTCTCTGCCACAGAGGGTAGTTGAGGCCAGTTTCATTGGCTATATTTAAGAGGCAGTTAGATGTGGCCCTTGTGGCTAAGGGGCTCAGGGGGTATGGAGAGAAGGCAGGTACGGGATACTGAGTTGGATGATCAGCCATGATCATATTGAATGGCGGCGCAGGCTGAGGGCCGAATGACTCCTGCCATTTTCGATGTTTCTATGGCGGCGCAGGGCATAGGAAATAGGTAACGAATCGGGCCGACTCCTTGGGATTCGGCCCGAAACGTTGCCTATTTCCTTCGCTCCATAGCTACTGCTGCACTACTGAGTTGGATGATCAGCCATGATCATATTGAATGGCGGTGCAGGCTCGAAGGGCTGAATGGCCTACTCCTGCACCTAATTTCTATGTTTCTATGTTTCTAAACCATTGTCAACGACTAAAACATCTGTTTTGTTGTAGCCCTTTAACCAATCTCAGTTAGGGGATGTGCTCAGAGGAGGAGGAGGAGTAAGTGGACGAGGTTAGTGTTGCAGTGATTCAGAGGGGCGAACCTTGTGGGGAGGCTTGTGAGGCATACTGAAGGAAGCTGTGTAGGTTGGGGAACCCACTGGTTGTCCGGTAGTTCTTTATAGAATAGTTTTGGATGCGATTCATTTGTCTGTTCTCAATTGGCAAAACTGAGGGAAGAGAGATAGATCTGTACTTAAACAGTGTTTGTTCAGTATTGCTATTTAAAGCTAATATTTTTGCGTGTTATAGATTTTTAACACAAGATGAAAAAAAAACTGTCTTAATGGGTTGTAAACTTTTATCATTTTAAACGAAGTTCGAAAGAAGAATCCAGTATTTACTATCTCAACAGTTAACTTTTTCATTCCGTATTGTCTACAATGGGTGGGAGTTCCAGAGATGACTTGTGTTGACGTTAACTTGTTTTATTCAGAGATCAGCTGGTCTGCTGAAGCCATGGGGAGTTGCTGGAGCTGTCTGGATAAAGACACAATCTCCGAAAACCACCCCACCAAATTCAAGGTAACACCTCGCCTTCCACAATCTTAAGCAATTGAGTTTTAAGAAAATAAATAAGTTTGTTTGAAGGGAGATCCGTTGTTAATATTTTCCCTGATTTTGCAAAAAGCAGCACTGAACCGAAATGCATTTTAATAAAATTGGACAAACTCAAATTTTTTTTTTCTTCTCCTGTATGTGAGATATGTGAAGAGTGTTCTCTTTTGGCAAAGTGGTCCAGTGCAGACACCAACTTGATGCTCTGGTTTGGCAAGTTCCCATCAACTGCGACCTTTGCAAGCGTTCCGACATATGAAACTAAAGCGGGACTGTCGGAGGTTAAGAGAGAATATTCAACGGCATAACATGTGTTGGCATTTGAAAATGAGGAGCATGTCCCTGGAGTACCTGTAAACATGAAAGATATTTTTGAAGTTTTCTCTACTGTGCAATGGGAAGTTTTTGCAACTTGATAAGGGCAGCTTTTAGACTTTAGAGATACAACATGCGAACAGGCTCTTTGGCCCACCAAGTGCACACAGACCAGCGATCACCCCATACACTAACACTATTTTACACCAAAGGAACAGTTTTATTCCTTTGATTTTATTTACCAAAATCAATTAACCTACAAGCCTGCACGTCTTTGGAGTGTGGGAGGAGACCAGAGAACCCTGGGGAAACTCACGCAGGTCACAAGAAGAACGTCCAAACCCCGGGTCTCTGGCGCTGTGAGGCAGCAACTCTACTCCTGCGCCACCGTGCCACCTTTAGCTTGTAGGCCATAGGTAGGGTGAAGCAATGAGGTGGTGGATATTTTGGATTTGTAGGTTGTTTGTCCTCCAAATCACTCCTGATGTGTCGGGAGTGGATGAGAAAGTGGAATAACATGGAACTAGTGTGATCTATGGTCAGCGTGGACTCGGTGGGTGGAAGAGCCTATTGCCATTTCATCTTTCCATTCAATTCAATAAATAAGGGGAGATCAGCAGCCTGGTAAAGATGTATTAAAACTTTAGCTGGGTGACAAACTGGTAGCATCTTTATTCACAAGATTAGTTAGTCCCCAACATTTCCCCAAATCATTTCCAGCTATTGATACTGAGGAATCTTAGCTTAGTTTACTTCAGAGATACAGTACGGAAACACCCTTTGACGCATCAAGTCTGCGCCAGCGATCACCCCGTACTCCAACACTATCCTACACACTACGGACAATTTACAATTTTTACCGATGCCAATTAACCTACAAACCTGTACATCGTTGTGTGTGAGATGAAACTGGGGCACCCGGAGAAAAGCCACGTGGTCACAAGGAGAGCGTACAAACTCTGTACGGGCAGCTCGCGTAGTCGAGAACAAACCTGGGTCTCTGGCACTGTAAGTCAGCAACTCTACCGTTGCGCCACTGTACCGCCCTGGCTTGTAGGCCACGCGGCCAAAGGGAGAACATATAGACAGCGCTCGTAGTCGGGATCACTGATCTCTAAAGTCTAAAGGAGAACCAAGGGTGACAATGTATTTGTTTGTATTTTGTCTTTGAGTATTTTGTATTTGTATTTTGTCTTTGACTAAGTAAAGCCTGTGCTATGCTGAAGCGTGTGTTCTGTCCTGCAGGTGACCAATGTGGATGATGATGGTAATGAGCTGGGCTCTGGGATCATGGAACTGACCAGCTCCGAGTTAATTTTGCACACCAGGAAACGGGATGCTGTCAGATGGCCGTACCTCTGCCTGCGGCGCTACGGTTACGACTCCAACCTCTTCTCATTTGAAAGTGGAAGAAGATGCCAAACCGGGCAAGGTTGGTTTTGTTGTCTCCTGGTTGCCAAACACTTTAACTCCCCGTCCCATTCCCACACTGACCTCTCTGTCCTGGGCCGCCTCCATTGGCAGAGTGAGGCCCAATGCAAATTGGAGGAACAGCATCTCATATTTCGCTTGGTGGTATGAACATTGATGTCTCTAACTTAAAGTAACCCTTGCGTCCCCTCTCTCACCGTCTCTCCCCCACCCCAGTCATCGTACTAGTTTCACTGTCATCCTATTGAGTTTAATTATCTGCATAATACATTATCACCTAGACCACAGCCAACAATGAACCATTGTGGGCTCCACCTATCCTAGATCATCATAACTTTGTAAACATCATTCATTAATTCGTCTTGTTCTTCGTCTCTGTATCACTGTCTATATCGCTTGTTTCCCTTTCCCCTTCACTCTCGGTCTGAAGAAGGGTCTCGACCAGAAACATCACCAATTCCTTTTCTCTAGAGCTGCTGCCTGACCCAGCTGATTCTCCAGCTTTTTGTGTTTGTCTTTGGTTTTGTATAGTCAGTGGAGGGCTTCATTAAGGTCACAGAATTTCTTCTTGTTTTGCTTGTAAACTTTGCTGAACCAGTCCTGTTCACTTGGGTTGAAACAAGGAACTGCAGGTGCTGGTTTATACCAACGATGGACACAAAGTGCTGGAGTAACTCAGCGGGTCAGGCAGCATCTCTGGAGAAAAACGATGTGTGACGTTTCGGTTTTGGACCCTTCAGATGGAAGAAGGGCCCTATCCCGAAACATCTCCTGCACCTATTGTCTATGTTTCTGTGGATTATTGATTGGGGACGATCGGCCATGATCACAATGAATGGCGGTGCTGGCTCGAAGGGCCGAATGGTCTCCTCCTGCACCTATTTTCCATATTTTCATCACATATGTTACATGTGTCTGTCCCGTTTACTTAGGGATTTCCTACCTCCAGACCTTATTTTTGTCTTCTGATGTCCAATGTAATAGAAACTTGCTCCAATCCCTTTAGTTACTGGAAACCGAGCGGAACTTTATGTTATAGACAAGATGAACTGTTTTCAAATTCAATGGCAATGTGATTGGATATGTGTTGGTTCTTTAGTTTAATAATTTAGAATCAATCTTGTTGAGGCAAGGGGGAATTCTGTGACACTCCATTGCAATTTTATTTCTAATAGATTCTGAGCACCACCTGCTGTTTGATGAAAGAAATGCCGATAGATTTGTGGAGTAGAACTCACAGCTGCAGCATGAAATGCAGAGCAATTGCACAATACGCAAAATATTTTACATGCAGCACTTAAAAGTTCATAAGTTATTGGAGCAGAATTAGGCCACTCGGCCCATCAAGTCTACTCTGCCATTCGATCATGGCTGATCTATCTCGCCCTCTCACCCCCATTCTCCTGCCTTCACCCCATAACCCATGACACCCCTGACAAAAGGTCTTCTTCTTCTTCTTGCGTATGGCGTGCCCAGCCTAAAGTTGTACGACAACATGTTCTATTTGATCTTATTTGATTGTGCACGCCGGGTTGATTGCATTCGTCGAAACAGGGCGGACCACGTGAAGGTTACAATCTCCCCACCCCGACAAAAGGTCAATAGACAATAGGTGCAGGAGTAGGCCATTCGGCCCTTCGAGCCAGCACCGCCATTCACTGTGATCATGGCTGATCATCCACAATCAGTTCCTGCCTTCTCCCCATATCCCTTGACTCCGCTATCTTTAAGAGCTCTATCCAACTCTCTCTTGAAAGCCTCCAGAGAATTGGCCTCCACTGCCTCCTGAGGCAGAGAATTCCACAGACTCACAACTATCTGTGTGAATTTTTTTTCCTCATCTCTGTTCTAAATGGCTTACCCCTTATTCTTAAACTGTGGCCCTTGGTTCTGGACTCCCCCAACATCGGAAACATGTTCCCTGCCTCTACCATATCCAAATCCTTAATAATCTTATGTTTCAATAAGATGCCCTCTCGTCCTTTCCTGTTAAATGTTTTCCCTCCCCAACCTTAAACCTGCGTCCTTTTTAACCACACGCACTGACTGCTTCTACTTGTTTTGCAGGCATTTTTGCCTTCAAGTGTGCACGTGCGGAGGAGATCTTCAACCTCCTCCAGGAGATCATGCAGTGTAACAGCATCAATGTGGTTGAGGAGCCCATGATGATATCAAGAAACCCTCATCCGACGGAGATTGATTTACCAAGGACGCCACAAACACCGACCAGTGAGTGCCCACGGCAGAAGCATTTAGTGTGCCCGGGATGGGAGAGGCAGTGGGGGTGTTAAACTAGTTTGTGTAGGAAGGATGCTGAGATCTGGTATTTTGTTGGTTCACATGCTTGATCAATGGTGTTTTATCATTAATGTCTTATTATTATTATTAATGTTTAGTGTTTTCTGAATCATTCGTAACCGTCACTCTGTTATGTTGTCACTTGCGGGTGGAGCACCAAGGCAAATTCTTTGTATGTGAATACTTGGCCAATAAAATTACTCACTCACTCACTCACTCACTCACTCACTCACTCACTCACTCACTCACTCACTCACTCACTCACACACCCACCGCGAGTCAAGCAGCATCTCTGGAGAGAAGGACCAGGCAACATTTTGGGTTGATACTGGTCTGAAGAAGGGTCTCGACCCGAAACGCCACCTATTCCTTTTTTCCACAGATGCTGCCTGACCCATTGAGTTACTCCAGCATTTTGAGTTGAATTGGTTTGTATTGGACAGACACTCCCTATCCGCATCCTCTTGCCTTATTTATCTGTTTCACATCTGCAACTGGTAACAATATGCATTCATTTGATTTTAAAGGTATTGCCAAAATCAACTCTAAACTGGCAATTGATCTGACTTAAATTGAGGAGGGACTCAGCAGGTCAGGAGCATTAGTGGAGGAAATAGATAGGACACGTTTCAAGTGTGGACTGAAGAAGGGTCCCAACCTAAAATGTCACCTATCCATTTCCTCCAAAGCTGCTCCGGCAGTTTGTTTTGCTCTTGATTTTGAAGGTAACATTGTCTCACACTTGTTACTGTTTTCTGAATGAATGAATAAGTTTATTGGCCAAGTATTCACATACAAGGAATTTGCCTTGGTGCTCCGCCCGCAAGTGACAACATGACATACAGTGACAGTTAGGAATGGCACATAAAACATTCAACATTTTATCTTAATAGACCCATGGACTCTATTGGAAATTGTGCTTTTCCATTTTGAAACCAGTTGTCTACTAAAAAAAAAAGGAGACAAAGTACTGGAGTAACTCAGCAGGTCAGGCAGCATCTGCGGATGGGATGGGCTGGTGAAGTTTTGGGTTGAGAAAGGAGAGGTCTCGACCTGAAATGGTGCCTGTCCATTCCCGCCATAGATCCACTGAGTTTCTCCAGCACTTTGTGCCTTGCTCAAGAATCTAGCCCCTCGTCTTCATCGATCTGAACTATCTTTGTTTCTGTCGAGCTATAGTGCATTCCATATTTCACATGCACATTATCTTTGCGTCAGTGTGGCTCCCGGTACCTTCATTCTTATTTACTCTCTTGGAAAGTTCCCTTGTATTGTATTGTATTGTATTGTATATCTTTATTGTCATTTCCTGAGTATTCGCATACCCAGAGGAAACAAAAAAACGTTGCTCAACCAGTGTCCATTCAGTGTGCATGAAAAATAAATAGAAATAAAAAATACATGTGCAAATACCCTTGAACTCCTTTCTGGTGTTTGGCTGGGTTAGAGCAGAGGAATAAAGGTCGAGTCAAGAGAGCTTTATGTCCCAAAACACAACAATGCAATTCTTACTTGCAGAAGCACAACAGATAAGATGATATAATTCCGAGCCTGTTTGGAGGTTGTGGTGTTTAATGGCCTGATGGCTGTAAGGAAGAAGCTGTTCCTGAACCTGGACGTGACATTTTTCGGGCTCCTATACCTTCTTGCCGATGATAGGGGTGAAATGAGAGCGTGGCCAGGGTGGTGTGGGTCTCAGCTGGTGCTGGCGCCTCCAGTAGACCCCTTTGATGGTGGGGAGGTCAGCACCTGTGACGGACCAGGGCAGTGCTCACCCTTTTTGCGATCTTTGTGGTTCCTGGGCGTTTGAGTTGCCGAAGCAGGCCGTGACGCGGTCAATATACTCTGTAAGGTGGAATAAAGATGGGGAGACGGTGCGATTCTGTTGCTTAATGAAGCTGTGTTTATTTCTTTGCTTTCAGCCCCCAGTTTCACCGTGCCCGGTTTTCCTAATGGATTCCCTTGTTACCCATCCATGGGCGATGGCTCCTCTCACCCTTCGACTCGACACCCTTCCATTGGAAGTGCCCGTCTGTCCTCGGTGGGGGAAGAGTCCACCCACCCACTCATAGGAGGGGATGACCAGGTGTGTGGACCTTATATCCGTGTGTGGGAGAATCCACTGCGCACTGTGTACTTGCAAAACTAATACATTGGGAAATGGAACCGATATCAGGATTAGGCAAACGTCACCATCCAAAACCGTCACGTCTGAAACCTTTGAGCCAGTGTCCTGGGAAAGAGGTTGTGGAAATCCACGATACTCTCCTACCTGACCCACCCAATCTTTAAGAATAAGGAGTAAGCCATTTAGAACGGAGACGAGGAAACACTTTCTCACAGAGAGTGGTGAGTCTGTGGAATTCTCTGCCTCAGAGGGCGGTGGAGGCAGGTTCACTGGATGCTTTCAAGAGAGAGATAGATAGGGCTCTTAAAAATAGAGGAGTCAGGGGATATGGGGAGAAGGCAAGAACGGGGTACAGATTGGGGATGATCAGCCATGATCACAGAGAATGGCGGTGCTGGTTCGAAGGGCCGAATGGCCTACACCTGCACCTATTGTCTATTGTCTAA
Source organism: Leucoraja erinaceus (assembly GCF_028641065.1). Classification (NCBI taxonomy): domain Eukaryota; kingdom Metazoa; phylum Chordata; class Chondrichthyes; order Rajiformes; family Rajidae; genus Leucoraja; species Leucoraja erinaceus. The sequence continues at coordinate 30,801,899 of NC_073400.1, read as the reverse complement.
ATACACAGGTGCCAGACCATCAGATGTGAGGCCAGGTTGATGAGGTGCCCACTGAGGAGTGAAAGTCCAAGCAAAATGGACACAGCTTTCTTTCCTCACTCGCACCTCATGCCCTGGCATCCCAGTGGACGAGCTGTCAGAGGAGGTTAGTCGAGGCAGGTTCTATAACAACATTTAGTAGACACTTGGACAGGTACATGGATTCAAGATTCAATTTAATTATCACGTACCATTTAAGGTACAGTGAAATTTGAGTTACAATACAGCCATGCTAAGTAAAATGCAACAAGACACACAGCCACATAAAATAAAATTTAACATAAACATCCACCACATTCCTCACTGTGATGGAATGTTTAGAGGGATATGGGCCAACCGCGGGCAGGTGGGACTAGTTTAGATGGGGCATTATTGGCATGGGCAATGTTGGGCCGAAGGGCCTGTTTTTGTGCTGTATAACTCTATGATTCTAATGACATTGTGGCTCAATGGATTGTAAATTAGATTGGTATTATCATTGGTGAGAGGGGCAAAGATCAAAGGCGACTATGAATTGTCCCTAGTGTGAAGGATAGTACAGGGTGATTGCCGAAGGGCCTGGTTCCATGGTGTATCTCTCAGGTGGATGTCAAGTTTGGGAATTGTACGGGTTTCACAACAGTTTATTGGTAATTAGATAATCAGCAGATAATTAGACTTGGTAAATCATGGGTTAAAATACAGTTTGCATACTACTTAAGATTGGCACAAAAAGCTGGGGTAACTGTACAGGTCAGGCAGCACCTTTACATACTAATTTTTAAACTAACTTTTAAGTGGAATTAAAACATATTCCATGATAAACTTGCACGATCATTTGCACCATTGTATATAAAACCTTGATTAACTTTGGCAGCTTTAATAACGTCTAAGTGTTCAGATGGCAGCAACTGAACCAGAGAACAGTCCTGAACTACTATCTACCTCATTGGTGGCCCTTGGACTATCCTTGTTCGGACTTTACTGGTTTTACCTTGCGCTAAATGTTATTTCCTTATCATGCTGTGAATGGATCGATTGTAACCACATATTGTCTTTCTGCTGACTGGATAGAACGCAACAGAACGGTTTTCACTGTACCTCGGTACACGTGACAATAAACTAGACTGTACTGACTTTATTCCAACCTTTTGTGGCCTTGTCCCCCCACAGATTCACACGTACGTGAATACTTCCAATGTCGACGAGGAGCGGAAGCAGCGCACCTGCGTCCACGGCCTGTCGGAGCCGCGGCCCTCCGTCTCGGACATGATGCATGGCCACGCCAACCACTGCCCCGCCCTGGAGGAGCGGTCCCCTCAGGTCCTGCTGCAGCCGGGCGAGGTCAAGTTTGTACTGGGACCCACGCCGGTGCAGCGGAGAATAATTGAGCTGGAGCGGATGGACAGGCACAGGGAGCTGGCCGAGTACAGCGCGGCGGTGGCCTACCAGGAGCGAGACCCTTTCCAGGACGGCTGCGACCAGAACGCCATGTGCTCCTCCATGAACAAGATGACTTACGAGAACGTCAACGGTTTGCCCGTGTCGTCCGGGTCGGGGTTGAGGCGAGGCCGTCTCAAGATGTGCGGGGACGGCCAGAACCACAATAACTGTGCTCATAGGAAGACAGCCATGCTGAACTACGAAAACCTGCCCTCTTTACCTCCCCTGTGGGAAAGCCAGACGCAGAGGCAGGAGGAAGAGGACTGGAGTGACTCTGGATCCCCCCCACAAAACGGATATCACAATAACCTGGACCCACTGCGGAACTACGTCAACACGGAGAACGTCACCATTCAGCCCGGCTTACACAAGGTCGACTTCTCCCGGCAGCGGGAATGCACCCCTAACGTCTTCAGCTTCGACTTTAGATGCCCGTGCCCCGAGCAGAGACAATTAAACTACATCCAGGTGGAGCTGGAGGGTGCCAGTGACTCTGATGTACCCCAGACCCCCAGAATGCCCAGCACTCCGGTCCCACCAACTCCCACACGTAGGACTGAGTTTTATGCTGTTATAGACATTAAAAAGACAGCTGCTATGTCCAGTTTGCAAAAAGCACTACCGAGGGATGATGGAACGGCACGCAAGACCAGGCACAACAGCACAGACCTGCCATTGTAAGCACCTGATTTAATCTCTCTCTTTGTTTCAGTCTAGAAATAGATATAGCAACTTGTCCTCACCAATATCTTAGGATTGAACCAACTGTGAGGCAGCAGCTCCACCCGCTGCACCATTCTGCCGCCTTTTATATCTACACTAGGATTCCGCTCCCGTGCTCATCCAAAGTTCTCTGTGTTGCCACACTCGCACTTTACCTGTGAGAATGGTGACAAAAAGACGACCCAAATTTCTATAGTTTCTTTCCTTCCCCTCCCAAAACACGCCAAAGAACTTTGACGCCATTAATATGAAGCCATATTCTACCTGTGACTGCATGGGTTTCCTATTTCATTTTATTGATTTCCTTCCCCCTTTATAATTGGGATGTCGTGTACACTGGGAAGCTGTTAAGATGTCATAGAGCTATAGAGACAGCATGGAAACAGGCCCTTCGGGCCAACTCATTCAGACTGACCAATAGCCTAACCGAGCTAGTCCCACTGCCTGGCCCAGATGCAAGGCTACAGAACTAATAAAGGTGAAAGAGGTGTTTATGAAGGAACTGCAGATGCTGGAAAATCGAAGGTAGACACAAATGCGGGAGAAACTCAGCGGGTGCAGCAGCATCTGTGGAGCGAAGGAAATGGGCAACGTTTCGGGCCGAAACCCTTCGGGTCTCGGCCCGAAACGTCGCCTATTTCCTTGGCTCCATAGGAAAAAGGGTCTCAGCCCAAAACGTCGCCTATTTCATTCGCTCCATAGATGCTGCCTCACCCGCTGAGCTTCTCAAGGTGAACGAGGTGTTTTGCTTCAGGTTTGGGATTCTATATTTTAGTTTATTGAAAGTGCCGTCGCAGGTAGATATCGTGGTCAAAAAGCTTTTAGCACCTTGGCCTTCAGCAGTCAGAGTATTGAGTATGGAAGTTGGGTCATGTTGCAGTTATACAAGATGTTGGTGAGACCATATTTACAGTATTGTGTTCAGTTTTGGGAACCGTGTTATGGGAACGATGTTTCTAAGCTGGAAAGACTACAAGGAAGATTTACGAGGATCTTGCCAGGACATGCGGGTCTGAGCTATACGGAGCTGTTGAGCAGGCTGGGACTCTGTTCCTTGGGGGGCAGGTGGATGAAGGGTGTACAAAATTGTGCAAAGACTATATCGCGTAAACATATAGAGTCTCTTGCCCAGAGTAGGGGAATGGAGAACCAGTGGACATGGGCTTAAGGTGAAGGGGCGAAGATTTAATAGAAACCGAGGGGTAACTTTTTCACACAAAGGGTGGTGGGTGTATGGAACAAGCTGCCAGAGGAGGCAGTTGAGGCTGGGACTATCGCAACGTTTAACTAATATTTATACAGGTACATGGCTAGGATTGGTTTAGAGGGATATTGGGCAAACACGTGCATGTGGTACTAGTATAGATGTGACGTGTTGGTCGGTGTGGGCTGAAGGGCCTGTTTCCACGCTGTATGACTGACTAATGGGTGGGGTTATATTCCATGTGTATGTATGTTTTTAATCTTTCTCGCCTGTGTTTTCTTGCAGCTCTTCATTTGTTGGAACCCACTGCTAGCCATAATTGCCATTTAAAAATGAATTCACTGAAAATGTTCCACTTCAGAAGTGTCAAGTGCAGTACATTATCCTCTTTCAAGAAAACTTTGCCTTTTTTTTTTAAGGGACAGTCTCTGACCCAGAGGTCAGAGGTTCTCAACTATTTCAGAATGGCTTTAAATTATTACTACATTCCTGCAGTGGTCCTCGGAGTTTGAGACTCTTGGTCGAGAAATGAACATTTTGATGGGGCTGCTACTTTCAGAATTGGGGCCACGTGCTTTTAGTAAATGTCTATGCTTTATGAAGTCAGTCCATTCATTGATGTGCATCCTATTTAATGCTGTTTGAAATCGACTGTGTGCAGGTGTCTGGGCAACATGCTGGAGATACAAGGGACTGAAGATGCTGGAAACTGGGGCAAAAACAGTCCCAAGTTGCCGGAAGACCTCAATGGGTCAGGCAGTATCTGTGGAGGTGGATGGATGTGGGAGGAAACCAGAGCACCTGGTTAAGGTTGGGGAGGTGGATGGATAAGCCCTGATTGGGGGGGGGGGGGGGGGGGGGGGGGGGTCCCAACCAGGTACCTCAACCATTTCTGTTTCCTCTGCAGATGCTGCCTGACCCGCTGTGTTCCACCAGCAGCTTGTTTTTTGTCCCTCGGAAACATATTGTGTCTTTGATCCGTGCTTCAGGGAGTGGCTGAATGAGTTTGCAAACAGCCATTACTATGCATCGGTCAGCATCGCCTGTGGGTGAACAAAGTGAGAATGACGTTGGAGTAGCTCCGTCACCACCGCCAGTGATGTTAAGGATGTTTTGTACAAATTCCAAAGGAAGTGCTCGGTGAAATGTCTTGCGCGTTTCAGTGAGAAACGGAATCAAATGATTCACAAATTGCTGGAGTAACTCAGCGGGTCAGGCAGCATCTCTGGGGAACGTGGATAGGTGACGTTTCGAGTCGGGTCCCTTCTTCAGACTGATTGTGGCAGGAGAGGAGGGGAGAGAGAGAGAGAGAGAGAGAGCTGGATGAATGAAGGGGCAAGCCAAATAAGTTGCCAAACTCTAGCAGGTCTCCCACGAGTGAGCAGTGGCCATTTTGCCACGGTGTTAGAATTTGCCCAGGTGTTGGAGAGGAGACTGGCTTAAAGCCACACGGTTTCCCTGGTGGGTTTCCCCCAGGCCCCCCAGGGTTTCCTCCCACATCCCAAAGGCGTGCACGTTTGTAGGTTAATTGGCCTAGTGTGCAGGGAGTGGATGAGAAAATGGGATAACACAGAACGAGCGATGAATGGTGGACGTGGACGCTGGGGCAACGGGCCGGTTTCCATGCTGAACCTGTAAACTCTAAACTGGACACTCATCCACTTCAGGAATGTTTCAATGCCTTTGTGGAGATAAGAAGGGACAAGGTGATATGGCTGAGAAGTATCGGTGAGGAAATTTTGCTTCCAGCAAAATGTTGAAACAAAAATGACACAGGCATGTGAGTTATCCAAACTGAAAGTTGAAACTTTTATGGGGGGGGGGGGCAATGAAGATATTCTTGTAATTTTCACTTCTTAAAGTTTACACTATATCTGCTGTGAAAAAGGGAATGGGCCCGGCATTCTCAATCCTTTTAAAACGATGTGCAGGGAACTGCGCAGGCTGTGCAGGAATTAATTGCTTCAAAAGCATGTGCTTTCATGAAGCTGCCTTCTGCAATTTGTATTAAAAACATCCTTAATTAGTTCTCTTCTTTTCTCTGTAACTCGCTTCTCGACATTTTCAGGGTTATAAAATGTGCCAAAGTGCCAACTCTCCATGCGTGAAATAGTGTTGAACAAAACCCAGTCATTCTGGTGCCTTGTTTACACTGCCACCCTTTGCTTGCTTCTTCAGATAGTTGGTACTCTCATTACTAATCTATGCATTGTATTGTAGCTGTAGTTCGATAACCAGACCAGAGTTTCCATTTATTCCACCCTGTACCTTCACCATTTAATGTGACCATTTGAACAAATGTTTGGCTGTGAGCCGCTCTGCTGAGTCTGTGGGAATGGGAAATAGTCTGAACAACTTCCCGCAATCGAACACTTTGTTTGAAGTTTTGTTCAGCTTTCCTCAACATGCCTTTTTAAAGCTGCATTATATTTATGTTTGTTGTTGGGATTGAGTTGATTGGGTGAGAACTGGCCAAACGAAAACAAAATCGGGATAGGGTAGGCATCACGATACTCAACTTTCCAAAGGCCCATAGGAAAATGGGGCAGCGGCAAAGTTACTGCCTCGAGACCCGGGTTCGATCCTGACACCGTGTGCTGTCTGAACGGAATTTGTACGTTCTCACTGTGACAGCGTGGGTTTCCTCCAGGTGCTCTGGTTTCCTCCCACGCTGCAAAGACATACAGGTTTGTAGGTTAATTGGCTTCGGTAAAATTGTCCCTAGTGTGTGTGGGATAGTGTTACTGTGCGGGCATTGGTGGTCAGCACTGCCTCAGTGGGCTGAGGGGCCAGTTTCCGCGCTGTATCTCTGAAGTAATCTAAATGTTCAGTCCTTTTCATCCCATTTTATCCATGCCTTTCCAAGATAGCCCCAGTTACCCGATTAGGTCCATATCCCTCTGTGCCTTGTCTATCCAAGAACCTATCCTAGACAATTAAAATAAAAAGGCAGCTCAGATTCTTAACAATTTCCACGGTTTCAGTTTCATGCTTTCTTGTCTCCAACTGTCCAAGTCTAGTATCACATTATCCTATTAATATATTTGAAGTTTGCACACTGCAATCTGGTTTTAAAATCCCTGCCCGCTGCTGTTATACTTCGAAATGTCATTAATTCGCGCAACGTTCCTGATCTAATTCCATTTATTGTTTGCGTACGTGTTCTTTGCTTAATTCCTTTAGCATACCCGTACTAAATTACAACGACCACAGAGATGAGGGATGATGCTGCACTTTAGTTATGTGTTGCGTCTGGTGCTTCTAGAGCTACAAAGCTTCCACTTATTAATCAGAATGTATAACAAAGTCTTAATGGTTTCCGTCTTTGCGCAGTTGACATGTTTGCGTGTCGATTGTGGCTGGTATTTGGAGGCAGTAACGTACCATGTTAGGACATATAACATAGAATAGTACAGCACAAGAACAGGGCTTAGTCCATCTAGTGACAATGGCTTGACACAAAGAACCGCAGAAGCTGGTTTATACCAAAGATAGAGACAAAGTGCTGGAGTAACTCAGTGGGTCAGGCGGCGTTTCTGGAGAAGAAGGATGGATGATGTTTCGGGTTCAACACCCTTCCTCAGACGGCTCTCGGTCTGAAGAGGAGTCCCGACCCAAAACGTCATCTGTCCTTTTTCTCCAGAGACGCTGCCTGACCCACTGAGTTTACTCCAGCACTTTGTCTCTATCCTAAGTGGCAATTGAGTGTTCGAAGAACAGAGATTTCTCATGTTATTCCTCAGAAACAAATTGAAGCAAAAGAATGAGGAGAAGCACAAAGAGTGGCCAGTAAACCAAGCGGAAGATTAGGGGCCAGCACACGGTTCCACTAGATGGAGCTGACGCACAACAGGTTAAACATTTACAATTGAATTCCAATTATAGAAACATAGAAAATAGGTGCAGTAGGCCGTTCGGCCCTTCGAGCCTGCATCGCCGTTCAATATGATCATGGCTGATCATCAGTATCCTGTACCTGCCTTCTCTCCATACCCCCGATCCCTTTAGCCACAAGGGCCACATCTAACTCCCTCTTAAATATAGCCAACGAACTGGCCTCAACTACCTTCTGTGGCAGAAAATTCCACTCTCTGTGTGAAAAATGTTTTTCTCATCTCGGTCCTAAAAGACTTCCCCCCTCATCCTTAAAAACTGTGACCCCTTATTCTGGACTTCCCCAACATCGGGAACAATCTTCCTGCATCTAGCCTGTCCAACCCCTTAAGAATTTTGTTCGTTTCTATAAGATCCCCCCCCCCTCAATCTTCTAAATTCTAGCGAGTCTAACCTTCCCTACCCATGTACCTGTCCCAAGTGTCTTATAACTGCTGTTATATAGAAAGATAGAAAATAGGTGCAGGAGTAGGCCATTCGGCCCTTCGATATATAGTACTACAATTGATAAAAGTAACTTGCCTTCAACTGGTACCTTTACCTGTTTACTGTACAGAGTTTGTACATTTTCCTTGTGACCACGGGGGTTCTCTCCAGGCGCTCCGGTTTCTTCCCACATTCCAAAGAGGTGCCGGTTTGTAGGTTAATTGGCTTCTGTAAATGGGCCCTAGTGTGTAGGATAGTGTTAGTGTGGCTGCTGGTCTTGGTGGGCCTGCTTCTGCGCTGTATCTCTAAATTATTATTTATAAAAAATAAAACTAGTATTGCTGGTCGGTGCGGACTAGGTGGACGGAAGGGCCTGTTCCCAACCTGTATCTCCAAAACTAAAACTGTAAACTGAAACTGTAAGCAAATGATGAATATATTTCAGCTTTGAAAATATGTTGGGTATACCTTTTCTGAACGTTGAAAGCTGCCAAGTTCCATTCACTGTTTCTGATGGTGGGAAGACTTGGCAACTGTCAGCTTTTCTTCCACTGAACCAGGTTACGTGGCCTTTGTGTGGCGAATGCTGGTGTTAGAACCATCTATACCAGCAGTCCTTGTGCACCACTTTTAAAATTCAATCTGCCAACTAAATGGTATCACTTTGTTAGCTTCTAAATGTATATGTATATCATTTATGTGTGTGTGTGTGCGCGCGTGTGGTCATCTGGGCAAGGTTTAGCAGAGCTAAAGAATGTAACTTATTTTCCACTTTCTGTCCTCCTTTGCACTCATGGGTCAGCCACCATTGGATCAAACATGAAGGTTGACATCAACGTTCATGTCCTGTGTGTGGGTGGACTGTTTTCATTTGGGTTCTGCGGCAGGGTTAACTTGGTGGAGAATTTCTAATTAGTGCCAAATTAGGTTGATTCAGAGCTTTGGCCTCAGCTCTGTTTATCCGGATTCAAATTGGTCAGAACCTCCTGCGTTTGTGACTTTAAACTGCTGGCAAAACGAGCAAGATCAGGTCCTCTGCAAATAGGATTTGAATCCTGATGCTAATTGGAGAGAAGCCATGCTTTGTGAACTAGCTCTGACCCACTAATAGAGACATAAATAGATAGAAAGGATCGTTTGCAGCTGGGACTTGCGTTCATTCCATTGTCACGCTGATATGTGGCTACCGTTCCCTCCTAGCAGCTCCAAGGCGACGTAAAGAGATTTGATTCTCTCGAAACCCAATGGGCATTTTAAATCGAAGATAGGCACAAAATGCTGGAGTAACTCAGCGGGAATGGCGGCATCTCTGGATAGAAGGAATGGGTGACATTTCGGGTCGAGACCCTTCCTGGGGCATTTTAAATCTGTGGATAAAAGCAATCTAAGATAGTTTAAAATCTGTTTTAAATTGGGCGGCAAGGTGGCTGCCTTACAGCGCCAGAGACCCGGGTTCAACCCCGACTACGGGTGCTGTCTGTACAGAGTTTGTACCTTCTTCCTGTGACCGCGTAGGGTTTTCTTCGGGCGCTCCTGTTTCCTCCCACACGGCAAAGGCGTGCAGTATCTGAGACTACAAACTAAAACTGGGCAAAAACAATCTTAGATCATTTAAAATCTATGGGTCAAAGCCAAGCATCCTTGAATCTCTCGACTGACTTTATTTGGCCAGTTGTATATGTATAGCTTCAGCCTTAAAGCACTGGCCGCGATCTTTCCTAGAAAACCCACCAGAATTCTTTAGTTGAGACACAACGTACCAGTCCAAACATTTTAAATTTGTATTAATTTCTTTAAGGCAATTTTTAAAGCCTTTTGTTCAAAGAACCACCAGGCGGCGCTGTGGCACAGCGGTAGAGTTGCTGCCTCACAGCGCTACAGACCCAGGTTCAATCCTGACTACGGGTGCTGTCTCTACGGAGTTTGCACGTTCTCCCCCTGACTGCTTGGGTTTCATCCCGCACTGCAAAGACGTACAGGTTCGTAGGTTAATTGGCTTTGGTAAAATTGAAAATGGTCCCTAGTGTGTGTCGGATAGTGTTAGTGTGCGGGGGGTGGTCACTGGCCGGCACGGGCTCGGTGGGCCGAAGGGCCTGTTTCTGCGCTGTATCTCCAGAGTCTAACACGAGGAAAACCCACATGTCAACAGTGACTGGGAACTAAAGTTATGTTTACAGCTCAGTGCTAAAATTATCTCACAGCACAAGTGTCTACGTTTCCGCGTGGATAGGTTGGTAGCATTCGTTTCCCAAGTAGATTGTTGTTTGGAGGAAGATTAAAAGGCACAATGCTATCATTGCCAACATTTGGATTATAGACAATAGGTGCAGGAGTAGGCCATTCGGCCCTTCGAGCCAGCACCGACCGCCATTCAATGTGATCATGGCTGATCATCCCCAATCAGTACCCCTTCTCCCCATATCCCCTGACTGCTATTTTTAAGAGCGGAATTGTCCCTACAGTGTGGACTAGTGTACAGGGGCGATTGCTGGTCAACGCGGTTTCAGCTATTTTTAAGAGCCCTATTTAGCTCTCTCTTGAAAGTATCCAGAGAACCTCCCTCCACCGCCCTCTGAGGCAGAGAATTCCACAGACTCGCAACTCTCTGTGAGGAAAAGTGTTTCCTCGTCTCCGTTCTAAGGAAATTACTTGGGAAGCATTGCCACTACTTTGGAAGTATAAGGCTTTGCCTGACTATATCTCCCTGCAAGATATAAAAGCGAGAAGCAAGTGCCTTGTCACTACATTAGCAAGATACTTGGCTCGAAGCAGGAGCTCGCCCTGTTTGTCTGCACCTCTTCGTCTCGCAGTCGTGTCCATAGTCCCAAATTTAAGCTTGTGGCCTCAAACGGTTGGGGTTGCCAGGGATGTCGGAGTGGAAAAGTGGTTGAATTCTTTAGCGCTGTGACTAATAATGGCAGTGAAAGACTTTTATGGGGGTTTTTTTTTAAGTAAGTAAGTTTTTTAAGAAGGAACTGCAGATGCTGGAAAATCGAAGGTAGACAAAAAATGCTGGAGAAGCTCAGCGGGTGCAGCAGCATCTATGGAGCGAAGGAAATAGGCAACCAAAGGGTTTCGGCCCGAAACGTTACCTATTTCCTATTTCCTTCGCCCTTGGTTTCGTCCCGAAACGTTGCCCATTTCCTTCGCTCCATAGATGCTGCTGCACCCGCTGAGTTTCTCCAGCTTTTTTTGTGTACCTTCAAGTAAGTACGTTTATTGGCCAAGTATTCACATACAAGGAATTTGCCTTGGCGCTCCGCCCCCACAAGTAACAACATGACACACAGTGACGGTTACGAATGACTCAGAAAACACTACACATTAATGACAACAAAACATTAATGATAAAACACCATGTTGTCGGGGGCTATGAACGATTTGAAATGCCACTGGCGACATTCATTCACATCCCCGGTTGTCGAAAGTGCATTGGCGCTGATATTTGGTTGTGCATCGACTTTTTAATTGGGAGCTCATTCCCCCACCCCACCCTTTTTTAAAAATATTATGTTTAGTTCCACGAGTCAATACTCGTGAGCAGGTAGCAGGACTTTTTCCCCCATTGGCCTCTTTGTTTCTCTGCACGTGTTGAGCTGAGACGAGCAGTTTCTTGTGTGCTGCTAGTAGGCTTGTGGTGACCACTCTGGATGCTGCTGTACATATATACACGTCGGCTACTGTGAGCTTCCGCGAGGCTCGGGTGAAGTGAATCACAGGGTTTTCACTGGGGGCAGACGCACAAGATGCTGGAGCAACTCGGCGGGACAGGCAGCAGCATCTCTGGATAGAAGGTTTTCAAGAAGGAACTGCAGATGCTGGAAAATCGAAGGTAGACAAAAAATGCTGGAGAAACTCAGCGGGTGCAGCAGCATCTATGGAGCGAAGGAAATAGGCGACGTTTCGGGCCGAAACGTTACCTATTTCCTATTTCCTTTGCCCTTGGTTTCGTCCCGAAACGTCGCCTATTTCCTTCGCTCCATAGATGCTGCTGCACCCGCTGAGCTTCTCCAGCATTTTTTGTCTACCTTCTCTGGATAGAAGGAATGGGCGACGTTTCGGGTGGAGGCCCTTCTTCAGAATATTCTGCATTATTCCCCTTCGCCCTTCTTCTCCTCCTTTGATGTCTCCTTTTCACACCTTACCCTTGCATTATCTCTGTCACCCTCCAGTCTCGACCCTAGACGTCACCCATCCCTTCTCCGCAGAGGTGCTGCCTCCCCTCGCTGAGTTACTCCAGCATTTTGGGTCTTATCTTCGGTTTAAAGCCAGCGTCTGCAGTTCCTTCCTGCAACACGGAATTTTCTCAGTGTGTTCAGGTCTCCCCAAATCTGAAACATCTTTCTAGATGAATTACAATTCAAACTGGGCCATCTTTGACCTGCATTGCTGCTTTAGCGGGAAGCTGTTCATCTCCATTCATACCTTGCTTTTTATTATCTGGTTTACCTGGTCTACCTATCCTTTGTTTAAAGTCATTTGTCCTCCCCACAGTAAAATTTGCAAGGTTCATATTCCCAGATCTGTACGATCCATGCAGGACATATTTCCCAACAGATTAATATCTTGTCATCCCTGTTAATAAGGTCCCCTTGCCTTGTGGCCGTAACTAACTCTAACTAGTAACCCTGGTAGTAGTTAATACTGACCGTCACAAAACCAGCGGCTCTGAATTTCTAATTCATCTGCAAAGAGATTTTTCTTAACGTGACTGGGAACTGTGGTCGCATCTGAAAACCTTGTGATCGCGCTATCACCTTAGCCCTGATATCCATGAGGTTATGAACTGTGCTGCCTTTAACCCTTTCTAATCCACGAGGATCTCAAACTCACTGCATTACATGTTTTAAACGTCTGATGCTATAGATTATCCGGGAATGCTGCGCTGTTGAGGCTAAGCAGACAATAAACTTATATCAAGCAGTTTAATTGTTTTAATGCTCCTCGGTAGATATTGTACACACTTTTTATTTAAAATACTGTTATCCCCGGCACTGTTCATAAGTTTAAGTAAAAGGAGCAGAATTGGGCCATTCGGCCCATCAAATTTACTCCGCCATTCAATCATGGCCGATCTATCTCTCCCTCCTAACCCCATTCTCCTGCCTTCTCCCCATAATCCCTGACACCCGCACTAATCAAGAATCTATCTATCTATGCCTTAAAAAATATCCATCGAACTGGCCTCCACAGCCGTCTGCGGCAAAGAATTCCACAGATTTACCAACCCTATGACTGAAGAAGTTCCTCATCATCACATTCTTAAAGGAACGTCCTTTAATTCTGAGGCTGTGACCTCTAGTCCTAGACTCTCCCACTAGTGGAAACATAGGAGCAGGAGTAGGCCCTTCGAGCCTGCACCATTCGCCATTCAATATGATCATGGCTGATGCACCATTCATTCAATATGATCATGGCTGATCATCCAACTCAGTATCCCATCCCTGCCTTCTCTCCATACCCCCTGATCCCTTTAGCCACAAGGGCCACATCTAACTCCCTCTTAAATATAGCAAACATCCTCTCCACATCCACTCTATCCAGGCCTGTGGATCTGTACTCCCAACATCAACGTTGAAACTCCTCTTGCCCGAGTCATTTAAAAGTATTACTCTCTGTAATGAAGGTGGTCCGACTTAAATGTAAATTTACCGACTTAAATTGAGTTTCAAGCCCTTAATACAAGTGCCGCTTGTACCAGAGTGGACGGGGAAAGGGTTAAATGTCACAAATGGCCCGGTTATTCCATGGGTATACTGTAGATACGCTTATGCAGCATAATTATATTGTAATTTCCGTAAGAAGGTAATTGTAGTCTGCCCCTGAGTATTTATGATCTAGTGACTACACTAAAAAAACACAATCCTCCTGTAGGATGAACAATTAAGTTGAATGTTTCTGTTTTATGGAAATCAGGTTATGTTTATAAAAATGCATTGTATTATACTGAATCGCAGATGTTATGTTCAAACTAGCACCATTTCATACTTTGTTTATATGCTGTATGGAAATGTATGAAATATAACAAGTAAATGTTGTAAAAGCAATGTTGTATCATACTTTATTGGCCTTCAAACATGGCAAATATAGAATAAAGAAATGGACTCAAGCATACAATTGCCGTCATTTATTTCAAAGGAAGGTCAAGGAACTTGATCGAACTGGGTACACAAAGAATGGGCAGTAGATGCAGGAGTAGGCCGTTCGGCCCTTCGAGCCAGCACCACCGTTCAATGTGATCGTGGCTGATCATCCCCAATCAGTACCCCGTTCCTGCCTTCTCCCCATATCCCCCGACTGCGCTATCTTTAAGAGCCCTATCTAGCTCTCTCTTGAAAGCATCCAGTGAACCGGCCTCCACCGCCCTCTGAGGCACAGAATTCCACCGACTTACAACTCTCTGTGAGAAAAAGTGTTTCCTCGTCTCTGTTCTAAATGGCTTACCCCTTATTCTTAAACTGTGTGGCCCCTGGTTCTGGACTCCCCCAACATCGGGAACATGTTTCCTGCCTCTAGATGCGGGAGTCTTCAGTGTCTGAGGAAGGGTCTCGACCTGAAACGTTGCCTGTCCGTTCCTTCCACAGATGTTGCCTGACATTTTAGTTCTATTATTAGAGGTACAGCGCGCGCACACACACAGGCCCTTCGGCCCACCGAGTCTGCACCAACCAGCGATCCTACACACACACATTGGGGACAATTTACAATTTTACTCAAGCCAATTAACCTACAAAACCTGTATGTCTTTGGGATGTGGGTGGAAACTGGTGCACCCGGAGAAAAATCAACGTGGCCACGGAGAGAGCGTGCAAACTCCGTACAGACAGCGCCTGAGGTCAGGATCGAACCAGGGTCTCTGGCGCTGTAAGGCAGCAACTTCACCTCTGCACCACTGCCGCCCCAATGTGGCGAGCTTAGATGGGGCATTGGGTCGGCATGGACGAGGTGGGCTGAAGGGCCTGTTCCCAGGCTGTGTGACTCCAAGGGACTTATTCCCCCCCCCCCCCCCCCCCATTTTTTGATGACGTCTGTCCTTTAAAAATAATATTTAATCATTTCTAATGCCCCCTGTGATGTCCCAGAGTATTGAGATTCAATCATGTGTTATACAAATCTAGCAGGGTTGTGTACCTAGTGGATTAGGTATATCTCTCCTCATGACATTAATTTAGTGTGACTACACTTATCAGAAATTGGTTTGTTTTCAGATGGAAACCTGGCTGTGACTTTGTAACTCAAGGTTAAAGAGGTGTTTCTAAGAAATCTTTTGTTTGTGTTGAAAATGGACAATAGAACCGAGTTTGCACTTTGAGATAAAAATGACCTTCACTAGTGAGGTTGGAGGGTCAGTCGTTGTTTATGTGCAGGTATAAAAACGCTCAGATTGCAACAACCACTGGCAGAAGAACTGCGCAGTTCTTTGACGTTTCCCTTGTGGTGAAGGACCACATCAACGAGCAGAGATGAAGTGGTTTATCCTCGCCTTCGTTTGCTTCCAGCTCGCCGAAAGTTTTCACAAGTAAGTTCTTAAAACAGTTTCGTATCTTTCCGCCATTTGACTCGGTATATATATAAAAAAGGACTGGACAGGCTAGATGCAGGAAAAATGTTCCCAATCTTGGGCGAGTCCAGCACCAGGGGCCACACGCACAGTCTTAGAATAAGGGGGAGGTCATTTAAGACTGAGGTGAGAAAAAAACTTTTTCACCCAGAGAGTTGTGAATTTGTGGAATTCCCTGCCACAGTGGAGGCCAATTCACTGGATGGATTTAAGAGAGAGTTAGATAGAGCTCTAGGGGCTAATGGAGTCAAGGGATATGGGGAGAAGGCAGGCACGGGTTATTGAAAGGGGACGATCAGCCATGATCACAGTGAATGGCGGTGCTGGCTCGAAGGGCCGAATGGAACCTTTTATGGTATTTGACAAATATTGAATACCAGTCCTGACTGTTGTTCCTAATCATTGAACATAGAAACAGGCCCTTTAACCCGCCAAGTCCATGCACACTGTAGACAAAAATGCTGGAGAAACTCAGCGGGTGAGGCAGCATCTATGGAGTGAAGGAATAGGTGACGTTTCAGCTCGAGACCCGGAAGGGTTCAGACTGATGTGGGGATTAAGGGGGACTGGGGGGGGGGGGGGGAAGGAGAAAGGAAGTGGCGGAGGCAGTGGGCTGTGGGAGAGCTGGGAAGGGGAGGGGAAGGAGGGAGAAAGCAGGGACTACCTTTTCCCTTTGAGAGTAGGGAAGATTCAAACAAGAGGACATGACTTGAGAATTAAGGGACAGAAGTTTAGGGGTAACATGAGGGGGAACTTCTTTACTCAGAGAGTGGTGGCGGTGTGTGGAATGAGCTTCCAGTGGAAGTGGTGGAGGCAGGTTCGATTTTATCATTTAAAAATAAATTGGATAGGCATATGGACGGGAAAGGAATGGAGGGTTATGGTCTGAGTGATGGGACTAGGTGAGAGTAAGTGTTCAGCACGGACTAGAAGGGCCGAGTGGCCTGTTTCCGTGCTGTAATTGTTATATGGTTACCTGAAATTGGAGAAGTCACTCGGGGGAGGCAGCATCTATGTGGAGCGACATTTCCTTGGCTCCATAGATGCTGCCTCACCCGCTGAGTTTTTCCAGCATTTTTTCTCCAGCATCTGCAGTTCTTTCTTAACCCACCGAGTCCGTGCCGCCGTTCGATCACACGTTCACACTAGTTCTACATTATCCCACATTCTCTCCCACTCCCTACCCACATGGGGCAAGTTACAGAGGGCCGATTCACCCACAAACTTGAACACCTTTTGGGGTGTGGGAGGAAACCCACATGGTCACTGGGAGAACCCACACAGAATCGAATATAGGAGCAAAGAGGTCCTTCTGCAGTTGTACAGAGCCCTAGTGAGACCACACAAGGAGTATTGTGTGCAGTTTTGGTCCCCTAATTTGAGGAAGGACATTCTTGCTATTGAGGGAGCCCAGCGTAGGTTTACAAGGTTAATTCCCGGGATGGCGGGACTGTCATATGCTGAGAGAATGAAGCAGCTGGGCTCGTACACTCTGGAGTTTAGAAGGATGAGAGGGTGTCTCATTGAAACATATAAGATTGTTAAGGGCTTGGACACGCTAGAGGCAGGAAACGTGTTCCCGATGTTGGGGGAGTCCAGAACCAGGGGCCACAGTTTAAGAATAAGGAGTAAGCCATTTAGAACGGAGACGAGGAAACACTTTTTCTCACAGAAAGTGGTGAGTCTGTGGAATTCTCTGCCTCAGAGGGCGGTGGAGGCAAGTTCTCTGGATGATTTCAAGAGAGAGTTAGATAGGGCTGTTAAAAATAGCGGAGTCAGGGGATATGGGGGAGAAGGCAGGAACGGGGTACTGATTGGGGATGATCAGCCATGATCACATTGAATGGCGGTGCTGGTTCGAAGGTCCAAATGGCCTACTCCTGCCCCTATTGTCTATTGTCTAACACAGCACCTATTGTCAGAATCGAAACCCGATTCCCTGGCGGTCTGAGGCAGCAGCTCTACCCGCTGCACCGCTGCATTGAATTCAAAATGGATCACCATGCATTAACCACAAGTCCACACTTTCTACATTTGCCTTAGTTTGAAAACTGTGAAAAGCTGTGTTGTTGCATGCTATCCAGTCAGCAAAAAGACTGGATGATTAAAATCAACTTGTCCATGTTCTACAGATACATGAAAAGGGGAATATCGTTTAGTGCAAGGTCAAGTCCGATTAAAGATAGGCGCCTGAACATATTTTAAGATGCAACACTTGTCCCTTTACCTCCCACCTCCCCCCTCGACTCCATTCAAGGACCCAAGCAATCGTTCCAGGTGCGACAGAGGTTCACCTGCATCTCCTCCAACCTCATCTATTGCATCCGCTGCTCTAGATGTCAGCAGATCTATATCGGTGAGACCAAGCGGAGGTTGGGCGATCGTTTCGCCGAGTTCCTCCGCTCGTTCCGGGTGATAACCAACCTGACCTCCCGGTGGCTCAGCACTTCAACTCCCCCTCCCATTCCCCGTCCGACCTCTCTGTCCTGGGTCTCCTCCATGGCCAGAGCGAGCAACACCGGAAATTGGAGGAACAGCACCTCATATTCCGCCTGGGAAGTCTGCATCCGGCGGGCATGAACATTGAATTCTCCCAGTTTTGTTAGTCCTCGCTGTCTCCTCCCCTTCCTCAGCCCTCGGGCTCCTTCTCCTCCTTTTTCCTTTCTTCTCCCCTCCCCCCCCCCCCCCCCCCCCCCCCCCCCCCCCCCCCCCAATCAGTCTCAGTCTGAAGAAGGGTTTCGGACCGAAACGTTGCCTTTTTCCCTCGCTCCATAGATGCTGCTGCACCCGCTGAGTTTCTCCAGCTTTTTTGTGTACCATTTAATCTCATTTTAGTTTAGAGATACAGCGCAGAAAGGGGCCCTTCAGCCCACTAGTGATTCACGCACACTAACACTATCCTACACACATATGGGGGGGGGGGGGGGGGGGACAATTTACATTTATCCCAAGCCAATTAACCTACAAACCTACACGCCTTTGCAGTGTGGGAGAGAAGTGGAGAAAACCCACGCAGGTCACGGGGAGAATGTACAAACTCCGTACAGACAGCGCCCGTGGTCAGGATCGAACCCGGGTCTGTAGGGCAGCATCACCATCACGCTGCCCCAATCCCTTGCCGAAACTTGCAACATGGACTCCGTTCATGACTTCTGGTGACGGAGCAGATGTCCGTCCAAACCTTTGCAACCATGTTTTGTTTGACTTCATTACAGAGTGCCTTTGCACCGAAGCAAGTCTCTGCGTAACATGTTGAGGGAACGCGGAGAGCTGAAACAATTCTTGGACACCCATAAACGTGACCCGGCCTTAAAATACCAGCACCTCTTCCCTGGGTACCAGTCCGAAGGTGCTAATGAACCACTCCTGAATTACATGGACGTAAGTAACAGCATGTGTGTAGGAAACAACTGCAGAGATGCAGGTTTGCACTAAATATAGACACAAAATGCTGGAGTAACTCAGCGGGAGAGGCAGCATCTATGGAGCGAAGGAAGAAGGGGCCGATGTTTTGGGTCAATAGACAATAGGTGCAGGAGTAGGCCATTCGGCCCTTCGAGCCAGCACCGCCATTCAATGTGATCATTCTTCGGACAAGAAGGGTCTCAACCCAAAACGTCACCTTCAAGTCAAGTCAAGTCAAGTCAAGTTTATCTGTCACATACACATACGAGATGTGCAGTGAAATGAAAGTGGCAATGCTCGCGGACTTTTGTGCAAAAGACAAACAACAAAACAACCAAACAAATTATAAACACAATCATAACACACATATTCTTTTACATAATAAATAATGGAAGGAAAAACATTCTGTAGAGTTAGTCCCTGGTGAGATAGGCGTTTAAAGTCCGAATTGCCTCTGGGAATTCTCGCCTAAGGAAGAGAGTAACCTGCTTCAAAGAGTGATGGGGTGTAGCTGCCCAAGGGTTCAGTTTAGAGACACGGAGCCTGTGCCGACCAGCGATCCCCGTACACTAGTTCCATCCTACACACTAGCGACAATTTACAACTTCATTTAAACATGGCCAATTAACCTAGAAACCTGGAGTGTGGGAGGAAACCGGAGCACCAGGAGGAAACTCACGCGGGCCAAACCGTACAAACTCCGTACAGGCAGCGCCTGTGGTCAGGATCGAACCCGGGTCTCTGGCGCTGTGAGGCGGAAACTACCGCTGCGCCACCGTGTGGTATAAAGTGAGCGTTGCATTGAACTAGAGTCACAGCACAGATCGCTTGTTACATTGAGCCTCCAAGAGAGTCAAGAGTCAAGAGTCAATTTAATTGTCATTTGGACCCCTTGAGGTCCAAACGAAATGCCGTTTCTGCAGCCATACATTACAAACAAATAGACCCCAGACACAACATAATTTACATTTTACATAAACATCCATCACATCGCTGTGATGGAAGGCCAAAAAAACATATCTCTCCACTGCACTCTCCCCCCCCCCCCCCCCGATGTCAGAGTCAAAGTCAAAGCCCCCGGCTGGCGATGGCGATTGTCCCGCGGCCATTAAAGCCACGCCGGGTGATGCAAGGTCGCACACCGGGTCTTGGTGTTAGAGCCAATGTTTAGTGCTGGTTTAGTTCATGGTTGTTGTGTGTACGGAGGTACAGTGAAAAGCTTACGTTTACATGCTACCCTGTCGAAGTAAAAGGCTTTACATGATTATAATCAAACTGTCCACAGGGCACAGACTCTGGATAAAGGGAATAGCATTTAGTGCAAGATAATGTCTGATTACAGATAGTTTCAATGTTTAAGAAGGAACTGCAGATGCTGGAAAATCGAAGGTAGACAAAAATGCTGGAGTAACTCAGCAGGAGAGGCAGCATCTATGGAGCGAAGGAAATAGGTGATGTCTCTGGCCGAAACCCTTCTTTAGACTGAGGAAATAGGCGACGTTTCGGGCCGAAACCCTTTGGGTTTCGGCCCGAAACGTCGCCTATTTCCTTCGCTCCATAGATGCTGCCTCACATAGAAACATAGAAATTAGGTGCAGGAGTAGGCCATTCGGCCCTTCGAGCCTGCACCGCCATTCAATATGATCATGGCTGATCATCCAACTCAGTATCCCGTACCTGCCTTCTCTCCATACCCCCTGATCCCCTTAGCCACAAGGGCCACATCTAACTCCCTCTTAAATATAGCCAATGAACTGGCCTCAACCACCCTCTGTGGCAGAGAGTTCCAGAGATTCACCACTCTCTGTGTGAAAAACCCGCTGAGTTTCTCCAGCATTTTTGTCTACCGTAGAATAGAGATTGGTGCAACATAGTCGGGTCGTTTCGGGTCGAAGAAGGGTCTCGACCCGAAACGTCGCCTATTTTCCTTCGCTCCATAGATGCTGCCTCTCCCGCTGAGTTACTCCAGCATTTTTTGTCTACCTCAGATAGTTTAAAGGTCTCTCTAGTTGGTGAGAGGACGGTTCAGTTGCCTGATAACAGCTGGGATGAAACTGTCCCTGAATCTGGAGGTGTGTGTGCGTTCGTTTTCACACTTCTGTACCTCTTGCCTGATGGGAGAGGGGAGAAGAGGGAGTGGCCGGGGTGCTCTGCTCTCCTCCCGCACTCCAAATACGTACAAGTTTGTAGGTTAATTGTCCATGGTGTGTAGGATAGAACGAGTGTGTGCGGGTGATTGATTGCTGGTCGGTATGGACTCGGTGGGCCGAAGGGCCTGTTTCCCATGGTGTATCATGGAAATATTGTGTGCAGTTTTGGTCTCCTAATTTGAGGAAGGACATCTTTGCTATTGAGGCAGTGCAGCGTAGGTTCACCAGGTTAATCCTCGGGATGGCGGGACTGTCATATGCTGAGAGAGTGGAGCGGCTGGGCTTGTATTCACTGGAGTTTAGAAGGCTGAGAGGATATCTCATTGAAACATAGAAGATTGTTAAGGGCTTGGACACACTAGATTGGAGAGACTGGGCTTGTATTCACTGGAATTTAGAAAGATGAGGGGAGATCTTATTAGAAACGTATAAAATTATAAAAGGACTGGACAAGCTAGATGACGGAAAAACGTTACCAATGTGGGGCGAGTCCAGAACCAGAGGCCACACAGTCTAAGAATAAAGGGGAGACCATTTAAAACTGAGATGAGAAAAAACCTTTTCACCCAGAGAGTTGTGAATTTGTGGAATTCCCTGCCACAGAGGGCAGTGGAGGCCAAATCACTGGATGGATTTAAGAGAGAGTTAGATAGAGCTCTAGGGACTAGTGGAGTCGAGGGATATGGGGAGAAGGCAGGCGCGGGTTATTGATAGGGGACGATCAGCCATGATCACAATGAATGGCGGTGCTGACTCGAAGGGCCAAATGGCCTCCTCCTGCACCTATTTTCTATGTTTCTATCTCTAAAGTAAGAAACTAAGATTGCGGATATTGCAGAGAGAGAGATAACGCAGCACGATAAAAAAGTGATGATGTCTAATCTCCCTTCTCTCTGCTTGGCCAGACCACCTACTATGGACCGATTACCATTGGAACACCACCGCAAAGCTTCATGGTTCTGTTTGACACCGGCTCATCCAATCTTTGGGTCGATTCCGTCTACTGCAGCAGTCAATCATGCTGTGAGTATCAGTCGCAGAAGCTGAATATTTCTCCAGGCTCTAAGTTTAGTTTTGCTTATTACTGTGACGTCTCCAGAACCAGAGGGTCACCGTTTAGGAATAAGGGGGTTAGTTAGGCCATTGAGGACTGGGATGAGGAAAGATTTTTCCACCCAGAGAGTTGTGAATCTGTGGAATTCTCTGCCACAGAAGGCAGTGGAGGCTGTTTCACTGGAGTAGTAACTCCAAAAATATGTAGCCTCCTTTTGCTCTGGTAGTTTATTTAATTCACATGTTTAATCGATAATGTTTTATTATTAATGTCTTATGTGTCATTCCTAACTGTCACTTGCGGGCGGAGCACCAAGACAAATTCCTTGTATGTGAATATACTTGGCCAGTAAATTTATTCATTCGTTTTCAAGAGAGAGTCAGATTTAGCTCTTCGGGCTAACGGAATCAAGGGATACGGGGAAAAAAGCAGGAACGGGGTACTGATTTTAGATGATCAGCCATGATCATATTGAATGGCGGTGCTGGCTCAAAGGGCCGAATGGCCTCTACTCCTGCACCTATTTTTCTATGTTTTTTCTATGTGCAGCGAGGTATAGTGAAAAGCTTTTTTTTGTCTCTTGCAATCCAGTCAGCCGAAAGACTGTAGATGATTGGGTTGGTGGTCTTGTGACATTAGGAGGAATTATCTAGTTTAGTTTCTTATAGTCATGTGTACGGAGGGACAGTGGAAAAAAAATCTTGCATTCTATCCAGTCAGTGGAAAGACTGTAGATGATTACAATCAAGCGTCTGCCATCTACAGATACAGGATAAAGGGCGTTACGTTTAGTGCAAGATAAAGTCCATTTAAAGATGGTCTGAGGGTCTCCAGTGAGTTCGATGGGAGGTCAGGACCGCTCTCTAGTTGGTGAGAGGACGGTTCAGTTGCCTGATAACAGCCGGGAAGAAACTGTCCCTGAATCTGGAGGTGTGTGCGTTCGTTTTCACACTTCTGTACCTCTTGCCCGATGGGAGAGGGGAGAAGAGGGAGTGACCGGGGGTGAGACTGGTCCTTGATGATGCTGCTGGCCTTGCCGAGGCAGCGTGAGGTGTAGATGGAGTCGAGGTTGGTTTGTGTGTGTGTGACGGTCTGGGCTGCGTCCACAATTCCCTGCAGTTCCTTGCAGTCTCGGACGGAGCCGTCCCCAAACCGTGCCATGATGCTTCCCGATAAAATGCTTTCCACGGCGCATCTGTAGAAGTTGGTGAGCGTTGTTGGGGACATGCCGAACTTCCTAAGTGGAGCCTTATTAATTCCCCATATCTCTCTCCCTCTCTCCCTCTCTCCCTCTCCCCAGCGAACCATCCTATGTACGATCCCCGGAAATCCTCCACATTCAGCACCAACAGCCAAAGGTTCCAGATGAGTTATGGATCTGGGAGTTTGACTGGGTTTTTTGGCTACGATACGGTGAACGTGAGTATCTTGAAGCATCTGTCAAATAGGCACCGGTCACATAGTCGGATGTGAGATGTTTCATCGGCAGCTTTCACAAGTTGATGGGAGTCGTATATCGTGGGGACAGGCCCTTCGGCCCAACCTGTACATGCCAGCTGCCATCTAAGCTAGTCCCACCTGCCCATGTTTGGTCCATATCCCTCTAAACGTTTCATGAAGTCATACAGCATGGAAACAGGCCCTTCGGCCCGACTTGTATATGCCGACCAAGACTCCCCATCTAAGCTGTATTCAGTATTTACATTAGTGTAATTTTAACTGAGTACTTACATACACAGGTGAAACGAAAAAAATGTTTCTCAATCAGCGCGGTTACTAAAAACAGAATAAATACATATAGCTTTAAAAATTAAAATTACCATATCTAAAAATAGGCCTCAAAATTGAAATGAAAACAGACTTTCAGATCGAACAGTGGCTTTACTTTGTTTGATGTATGGGGAGGGGACACAGTCTTATTGCCTGTGGGAAGAAGCTGTGGGGCATCCTGCTGGTTTTGCAGCTGAGGCTCCTGTACCTCTTCCCAGGTGGCAGAATGGAGAAGATGTGATGTGATGGATGATAGGGGTCCTTAATAATGGAGATGGCTCTGCTGATGTTACACTTCTGATAGATCTCCAACAGGAAAGGGAGTGGAGCACCAATGATCCTACTGGCTGTCTTCACTATCCTGTTAAGTTGCTTTTGCTCATAAGCCTTGCAGCTCCCAAACCAGGAAGTGATGCCGTGGGACAGTATACTCTCGATGGTGCCCCTGTAGAAGGTCCTCAGATGCACAGTAGGGAGACCTGCTTCTCTTAGTCTCCAGAGAGGGTGGAGCTAGTCTCACCAGCCCTATCTAGTTCTCTCTTGAAAGCATCCAGAGAACCGGCCTCCACCACCGTCTGAGGCAGAGAATTCCACAGACTCACCACTCTCTGTGAGAAAAAGTGTTTCCTCGTCTCCGTTCTAAATGGCTTACCCCTTATTCTTAAACTGTGTGGCCCCTGGTTCTGGACTCCCCCAACATCGGGAACATGTTTTTCTGCCCTTGCACGTCCAAACCCTTACTTGCAAGGACTCGAGGGGTCTGAGCTGTCGGGGGAAGGTTGGGCAATCTCGGACTTTAATCAGTAGACCGAGGTGTGAGGTGTGATCATATAGAGGTGTATAAAAGCACGCTAGGAATAGATAGGTTTGGCCCATATCTCTCCAAACTGTTCCCGTCCGTGTATCTATCCAACTGCCTTTTAAATGTCACTGTCGTTCCTGCCTCCACTGCATCCTCTTCATTTGTCCCAAGGTCGCTGGAATTTCCATTCCGAAACAGGAGTTTGGTCTCAGTGTGAACGAGCCGGGGACTGTATTCTACTACGCCAAGTTTGACGGGATCCTCGGCCTTTCCTACCCGGCGCTGTCCGCCGGTGGAGCCACCACCGTGTTTGACGGCATGATGAACGACAGGCTGGTGGCAGAGCCATTGTTCTCCATCTACCTGGGCAGGTGAGTCCACGACCCCCCGGCTGGCATGGACACGGCACGCCAGGGTAGACACAAGAGTACCATCACTTTGGGTCTCGACCCGAAACGTCGCCAATTCCTTCTCTCCGCAGATGCTGCCTCACCCGCTGAGTTCCTTCAGCATTTTTTGTCTGCCTTCGATTTTTCCAGCATCTGCAGTTATTTCTTAAACAGAGGAAAGATTTAGGAGGGTGTTATAGACAATAGACAATAGGTGCAGGAGTAGAGGCCATTCGGCCCTTCGAGCCAGCACCACCATTCAATGTGATCATGGCCGATCATCCACAATCAGTACCCCGTTCCTGCCTTTTCCCCATATCCCCTGACTCCACAATCTTTAAGAGCCCTATCTAGCTCTCTCTTGAAAGTATCCAGAGAACCCGCCTCCACCGCCATCTTGGGGAGAAGGCAGGCACGGGTTACTGATTGTGGATGATCAGCCATGGTCACAGTGAATGGCGGTGCTGGCTCGAAGGGCCAAATGTCCTCCTCCCGCACCTATTTGCTATGTTTTCTATGTTTAACATTTAAAAGACATTTGGACAGGTACATGGATAGGGAAGGTTTAGGATATTGGCCACAAGGCGGGCAAGTGGGACGAGTGGCGATGTCTCTGGGGACAGGGGTATGGAGCGGTGCTTTGGGTCGAGTCCCTTCGAAAGATAGATTGTGGTGCCCTTGGGGGGGGGGGGGGAAGAGGGTGGAGGAGGCAGGGACAAAGTCTGGCAAGTGATGGGTGGATACAGGAGTGACAGGTGGATACAGATATGGGTTGGGGTGGGGGGGGGGGGGGGGGGATAGGCAGATGGGTGGACAATGGGTTGAGGTTAAAGGGAGACAGATGGGAGACTGAGGGAGACGAGAAGGCCGGCATGGGGGAGTTGGGCCGAAGGGCCTGTTTCTGTGCTGTATGGCTCTGCGAACTGAACTTTTTTCTTCCTTCCAGACAACCCAATAGCCAGAGCGGCGGTGAAGTGACATTCGGAGGGGTTGACAGCAGCCTGTACACCGGTGAGATAGTCTGGGTCCCCGTGCTCCAGGAACTCTACTGGCTCATCCCCATGCAAGCGTAAGTCACCGTGACCTCAACAACACCTCATATTGCAGAGGTTTAGTTTAGAGATACCGAACTCGGGCCCACCGACTCCACGCCGACTCCACGCCGATCCCACGCCGACTCCACGCCGATCCCACGCCGATCCCACGCCGATCCCACGCCGATCCCACGCCGACTCCACGCCGACTCCACGCCGACTCCACGCCAACTCCACGCCAACTCCACGCCGACCAACCATCCCCCGCACATTAAAGGGCCTGTCCCTCTTTCACGAGTTCTTCGCGAATTCTCCCGAGTTTTCCCCCTTGATTCAAACTCGCAGAATGTCCGTAACGAGTGCGTCGGAGGTCGTAGATATATCGTAGCGGCCCCTTACGCCAGCCGTAGGTACTCGTGGCATCAGGTAAGTCGGGACGTTTTTTCCAGCCCGATAAAAAACGTCCACGAGTTTAAAAAAAATGGTCGGGATGAAAGAAATTGCAACTTTTTACACGTAAGGAGGGCATCGAAATAGTCGTGGGAATTCGCAGAAATACTTGTCGGAGTTCGTGAACATAGTCGTAGCAGTTCGTAGATCACCACCATCTTGATTTTTTTTTTTTAGGTCCTTTAAACTGGGCAGGCGTTTTGAATTAAGTCGTGAAAGTGTGACAGGCCCTTTGCACTATCCTACACACACACACACACTTACTCGAGTAAGGGGCAGCACGGTGGCGCAGCGGTAGAGTTGCTGCCTTACAGCGCCAGAGGCCCGGGTTCGATTCTCACCACGGGAGCTGTCTGTACGGAGTTTGTAGGTTCTCCGTGTGGGTTTTCTCTGGGTGCTCCGGTTTCCTCCCACACACCAAAGACGTACGGGGTTAATTGGCTCCCATAGTGTGTAGGATAGTGCTAGTATATGGGGAGATCGCTGGTCAGCACGGACTCGTTGGGCCGAAGGGCCTGCTTCCACACTGTCTAAAGTCTAAAGCATAAACACCATGAGTCATAACTAGTTTTTAGTTTAGAGATACAGCGCGGAAACAGGCCCTTCGGCCCACCGTGTCCGTGCCGACCAGCGATCCCCGCACACTAACACTATCCCACACACACCAGGGACAACTTACAATATACCAAAGCCAATTAGTCGACAAACCTGCACGTCTTTGGAGTGTGGGAGGAGACCGGAGCACCCGGAGAAAACCCACACAAGTCACGGGGAGAACGTGCAAACTCCGTACAGACAGCACCCGTAGTCAGTGTTACTCTGGCGCTGTGAGGCAGCAACTCTGCCGCTGTGCCACCGTGTGCCGCCCCTAACTTGAGAAGGATATTTGGTCAGATTTTGGTTGTAAAACAGTATTTTGATGCTGGGTGTAATTCTCTCCGCCAGCGTGCTGCTCGGTGGCAGGACTGGCTTCTGTAGCCGCGGCTGCCAAGCCATGGTGGACACTGGGACGTCATTACTCACTGCGCCAAGCGAAGAACTGGAAGAGATGATGCAGCACATCGGTGCCCAGCAGAACCAGAACGGGGAGGTGAGCTGGCATCACACCATTATCAGTCGACAAGAGCAGAATTTGGCCATTCGGCCCATCAAGTCTACTCCGCCATTCAATCATGGCTGATCTATCTTTCCCTCTCAACCTTATTCTCCTGCCTTCTCCCCATTGCATAGAAACATAGAAAATAGGCACAGGAGTAGGCCATTCGGCCCTTCGAACCAGCATTGCCATACAATATAATCATGGCTGATCATCCAGAATCAGTATCCTGTTACTGCATTCTCCCCATAACCCTTGATTCCGTTAACCCTAAGAGTTATTTCTAACTCTAAGAACAATAGACAATAGACAATATGTGCAGGAGTAGAGGCCATTCGGCCCTTCGAGCCAGCACCGTCATTCAATGTGATCATGGCTGATCATCCACAATCAGTACCCCGTTCCTGCCTTCTCCCCATATCCCCTGACTCCGCTATCTTTAAGAGCTCTATCTAACTCTCTCTTGAAAGCATCCACAGAACCAGCCACCTTCGCCCTCCGAGGCAGAGAATCCCACAGATTCACAACGCTCTGTGTGAAAAAGTGTTTCCTCATCTCCGTTCTAAATGGCATACCCCTTATTCTTAAACTGTGGCCCCTGGTTTTGGACTCCCCCAACATCGAGAACATGTTTCCTGCCTCTAACGTGTCCAAATCCTTAATAATATTATATGTTTCAATAAGATCACCTCTCATCCTCTCATCCTTCTAAATTCCAGAGTGTACAAGCCCAGCCGCTCCATTCTCTCAGCATATGATAGTCCCGCCATCCCGGGAATTAACCTTGTAAACCTACGCTCAATAACAAGAATGTCCTTCCTCCAATTTGGAGACCAAAACTGCACACAATACTCCAGGTGTGGTCTCACTAGGGCCCTGTACAACTGCAGAAGGACCTCTTTGCTCCTATACTCAACTCCTCTTGTTATGAAGGCCAGCATGCCATTCGCTTTCTTCACTGCCTGCTGTACCTGCATGCTTACCTTCAGTGACTGATGAACAAGGGCATATCTTTTGAGTGTTTTTTTTCTTCATTTAACAGTATGTCGTCAACTGTAACGAGGTTTCGAGGATGCCTTCGTTGACCTTTGTGATCGGTGGGGTGGACCTCACCATTCCAGCCTCAGCATACATCAGACAGGTGAGTGCAACGCTTGCTTAGCATGGAATCCGTCAGATACTACGCGATGTGCAGGAAGGAACTGCAGGTGCTGGTTTAAACCGAAGATAGGCACAAAAAGCTGGAGTAACGCAACGGGACAGGGCAGCATCTCTGGAGAGAAGGAATGGGTGACGTTTCGGGTCGAGACCCTTCTTCAGACTGGTTAGGGAAAAGGGAAACGAGAGATATGAGAGGTAGGGAATTGAAGAATGCAGGTGAACAGAGGGATCTGGGAATAACTGTGCACAGTTCCCTGAAAGTGGAATCTCATGTAGATAGGGTGGTAAAGAAAGCTTTTGGTGTGCTGGCCTTTATAAATCAGAGCATTGAGTATAGAAGTTGGGATGCAATGTTAAAATTGTACAAGGCATTGGTGAGGCCAATTTTGGAGTATGGTGTACAATTTTGGTCGCCTAATTATAGGAAGGATGTCAACAAAATAGAGAGAGTACAGAGGAGATTTACTAGAATGTTGCCTGGGTTTCAGCAACTAAGTTACAGAGAAAGGTTGAACAAGTTAGGGCTTTATTCTTTGGAGCGCAGAAGGTTAAGGGGGGGACTTGATAGAGGTCTTTAAAATGATGAGAGGGATAGACAGAGTTGAAGTGGACAAGCTTTTCCCACTGAGAGTAGGGAAGATTCAAACAAGGGGACATGACTTGAGAATTAAGGGACAGAAGTTTAGGGGTAACATGAGGGGGAACTTCTTTACTCAGAGAGTGGTAGCTGTGTGGAATGAGCTCCCAGTGAAGGTGGTGGAGGCAGGTTCGTTTTTATCGTTTAAAAATAAATTGGATAGTTATATGGATGGGAAAGGTATGGAGGGTTATGGTCTGAGCGCAGGTATATGGGACTAGGGGAGATTATGTGTTCGGCACGGACTAGAAGGGTCGAGATGGCCTGTTTCCGTGCTGTAAATTGTTATATGGTTATATGGTTATAGACGATGATGTAGAGAGATAAAGAACAATGAATGAAAGACATGCAAAAAAGTAACGATGAGAAAGGAAATAGGCCATTGTTCGCTGTTTGTTGGGTGAGAACGAGAATCTGGTGTGGCTTGGGTGGGAGAGGGATGGAGAGAGAGGGAATGCCGGGGCTACCTGAAGTTAGAGAAGTCAATATTCATACCACTGGGCTGTAAGCTGCCCAAGCGAAATATGAGGTGCTGTTCCTCCAATCTCCTCTGACAATGGAGGAGACTGAGGACAGAAAGGTCAGTGTGGGAATGGGAAGGGGAATTAAAGTGTCCAGCAACCGGGAGATCAGGTTGGTTCAATGTGACTTGGTTCAGTCTGGTTAGCTTCAACCCCAGATGTAAACGGCCTTCCGACTTTAGTTCAGACGTTCCGACTTTAGAGATACAGCGCAGACACTGAACTGACTTATACTAAACTGGGGCACAAAGTGCCGGGGTAACTCAGTGAAACTCCGGACTGGATCTCCGGAGAACATGGATAGAGTTTACACTAGAGATTCAGTGAGTAAACGGACCCTTCAGCCCCCCGAATCCTCGCCGACCAGCGACCACCACCATCCTACACACTAGGGACAATTTACAATCTTTACTGAAGCCAATTAACCTGCAAAATACACGTCTCTGGAGCGTGGGAGGAAACCAGAGCACCTGGAGAAAACCCATGTGGTCACAGGGAGAACGTACAAACTCTGTACAGACAGCATCCGTAGTCAGGATCGAACCACTGTACCATCCCTATAGAGTCCCTATAGCTCTTTGCTTTTTACTTGATAGTTTCTCTCAGTTGTTTAATATATCTATGAGATCATTTCTGAGTGGGGCGGCACGGTGGCACAGCGGTAGAGCTGCTGCCTCACAGCGCCAGAGACCCGGGTTCGATCCCGACTACGGGCGCTGCCTGTACGGAGTTTGCACGTTCTCCCCGTGACCTGCGTGGGTTTTCTCCGAAATCTTCGGTTTCCTCCCACACTCCAAAGACGTACAGGTTTGAATGTAAAATTGTCCTTAGTGTGTGTAGGATAGTGTTAGTGTGCGGGGATCGCTGGACGGCACGGACTCGGTGGGCCGAAGGGCCTGGTTCCTTGCTGTATCACCTAAACTAAACTAAACTAAACTAAACTAAACTAATGTGCATCTTTCTCTCCCGTTTTGCAGAATTACAACTATTGTTATGCTGCTTTTGAGCCGACCTATCTCCGCGCTCCAACTCAGAACGGCCCGTTCTGGATTCTAGGGGATGTCTTCCTGAGGGAGTTCTATTCCATCTACGACCGTGGCAACAACAGAATGGGATTTGCCAGAGCTGTCTGAGATACCCCTCCCTCCCCCTCCCCCCCCGTCCCAACTGATCCTCCATGACCCTGGACGAAGATCAGATCTTCACCCAGTTCCTCGAGAACATCAATGATTCCTCTTCAATTGATTGACCAGAATCCATTCACTCCAATGCTTTTCTTTTGATCAAGAGCCTGCACCTTAGGCATGGTCTTCGCGTGATGATCAGTCTCTGGCGCCTTTGTCGACCGTGATGTTTTGCTCTTCATTTAATAAACTGCTTCACCCTGTAACAATGATCATCTGTTGCTTGTTCGTGAGAGATACATTAAAGCATCGTCCAGGAAAATATGGTGCCTGGTCGGTCTGTAACTTAGGACCACAACACACGCTCCCCAACTTATGGGGGAGCTGAGAATATAGAGGGGGGAGGTCACCAAGAACAATGGGGGGGAAGGGGGACCTAGTGAGGGAGGAAAGGGGGGGGGCAGGCGCAGAGAACAAAGGGGGAGGGGGGGGGTGCACGGGGCACAAAGGGTTAGAAACATAGAAATACGTGCAGGAGTAGGCCATTCGGCCCTTCGAAACAGCACCGCCATTCAATATGATCATGGTGGGGGGGTCTGCCATGTAGGACGGAAGGCAGTAGATCAGACTGTTGGGTAGTTTTGAAACTTTGAACACTTAGCCTAAGTACATATTGTTGCCTAAGATTGTTAAGGGCTTGGACACGCTAGAGGCAGGAAACATGTTCCCGATGTTGGGGGAGTCCAGAACCAGGGGCCACACAGTTTAAGAATAAGGGGTAAGCCATTTAGAACGGAGAAAAGGAAACACTTTTTCTCACAGAGAGATGTGAGTCTGTGGAATTCTCTGCCTCAGAGGGCGGTGGAGGCCGGTTCTCTGGATGCTTTCAAGAGAGAGCTTGATAGGGCTCTTAAAGATAGCGTAGTCAGGGGATATGGGGAGAAGGCAGGAACGGGTACTGATTGGGGATGATCAGCCATGATCACATTGAATAGCGGTGCTGGCTCGAAGGGCCGAATGGCCTACTCCTGCACCTATAGTCTATTGTCTAAGTAGTGTGCAGGACAAAGCTTTTCACTGTACCTCGGTACACGTGACAATAAAGATAGACTCAAAGTGCTGGAGTAACTCAGCGGGACAGGCAGCGTCTCTGGGGGAGAAGGAATGGGTGACATTTCGGGTCGAGATCCTTCCTTAGACTGATGTCAGGGGAGAGGGAGACACGGAGATAAGGAAGGGCAAGGTGTGAAAACGAGACATAACGTGGTGAGTCTGGGTTATGGAACTGGTGAGCAGGAGGAATCACACAGAGGGGGAGCAGCGACAGAGAAGGTTCAAGAAATCTCGTCAGAGAGAGGAGGAGAACTTCTTCCGAGGAGGCGTGCCTTGTGGAGATTCCTCACTGGGGCAGGAAAGAACTGCAGATGCTGGTTTACACTGAAGGTCGGCACACAATGTCACAGTGGAGCCGAGCAGTATCATTTATTAATTCATAGTTTGTCAGTGATAGACAACAGGTGCAGGAGTAGGCCATTCGGCCCTTCGAGCCAGCGCCGCCAATCAATGTGATCATGGCTGATCATCCACAATCAGTACCCCGTTCCTGCCTTCTCCCCATATCCCCTGACTCCGCTATTTTTAAGAGCCCTGTCTAGCTCTCTCTTGAAAGTGTCCAGAGAACCGGCCTCCACCGCCCCCTGAGGCGGAGAATTCCACAGACTCACCACTCTCTGTGAGAAAAACTGTTTCCTCATCTCCGTTCTTAATGGCTTACCCCTTATTTTTAAACTGTGTGTGTGGCCCCTGGTTCTGGACTCCCCCAACATCGGGAACATATTTCCTGCCTCTAGCGTGTTCAAGCCCCTTAACAATCTTCTATGTTTCATAGTGTCTGCAACGTTCATGTTCAAATCACTAGAGCAGTAAAACTAAGTCAAACTAAGTTATTAGTGAGGCACGGTGGCTCAACGGTAGAGTTGCTGCCTCACAGCGCCAGGGACCCGGGTTCCATCCTGACCTCGGGCGCTGTCTGTGTGTGTGGAGTTTGCACGATCTCTCTGTGACCACGTTGGTTTCCTCCGGGTGCTCCGGTTTCCTCCCACATCCCAAAGACTAGTTGTGGGGCCCAGCATCAGAGGGCACAGCCTCAGAATAATTGGACATTGCTTAAGGAAGGAGATGAGGAGGAATTTCTTTAGTCGGAGGGTGGTGAATGGCCTACTCCTGCACCTATTTTCTATGTTTCTATGTTTCTATGACCCAGGTTCGATCCCGACTACGGATGCTGCTGTCTGTACGGAGTTTGCACGCTCTCCCCGTAACCTGCGTGGGTTTTCTCCGAGATCCTCGGTTTCCTCCCACACTCCAAAGACGTACACTGCCCTAATCTGACAACAGGAAGCAACTGACAATTTTGTCAAAATTGAGTTATTGCTTGTTTTTGGGTATTTGAGATATGCTCTACACAACGGTGAACAGAATAACTCTTCTCTGAGTACAATTTGAAAATATTTAGACCGGAGAAGTGAGAACCTCCATCACAGAGAGCTGAAAGTCCAGAACAAGGGGTCACAGTTTAAGGATAAGGGCGAAATCTTTTAGGACCGAGATGAGGAAAACATTTTTCACACTGAGAGTGGTGAATCTGTGAAATTCTCTGCCTCAGAAGGTAGTTGAGGCCACAGTTCATTGGCTATATTTAAGAGGGATTTAGATGTGGCCCTTGTGGCTAAAGGGGATCAGGGGGTATGGAGAGAAGGCAGGTACGGGATACTGAGTTGGATGATCAGCCATGATCATATTGAATGGCGGTGCAGGCTCGAAGGGCCGAATGGCCTACTCCTGCACCTAATTTCTATGTTTCTATATTTAAGAGGGAGTTAGATGTGGCCCTTGTGGCTAAAGGGATCAGGGGGTATGGAGAGAAGGCAGGTACAGGACACTGAGTTGGATGATCAGCCATGATCATATTGAATGGCGGTGCAGGCTTGAAGGGCCGAATGGCCTACTCCTGCACCTAATTTCTATGTTTCTATGTCTATGAAAGAAAAACACATTTTCCTCGTTTAGAAGAAAATGCCTTTCTGTCAGTTGCTTCCTTTTGTGAAAGTAGGGCAGTGCAGGTTTGTAGGTGACCTGGCTTAGTGTAAATGTTAGTGTGTGTAGGATAGTGTTAGTGTGCGGGGATCGCTGGTCGGTGCGGACTCGGTGGGCCGAAGGGCCTGTTTCAGCGCTGTATCTCTAAACTAAACTGAAGTATCTACAATGTCAATGGTACAGAATGATAAGAGAACCACTCGTAATCTACGATCAACAAACAACAAACATGCCTGGATAAAACCAAAATTATTCTGTAATTTTCCAGGAACCCTAGTCCTCGACAGTCAGTGGAATTCCAACTCTCAACATGGTCGAAGAGCACGGAAACAGGCCCTTCGGCCCAACTTGCCCATGGTGCCCCATCTACACTAGTCCAACCTGCCCGCGTTTGGCCCACATCCCTCTGAATCTGTCCCATCCATGTACCTGTCCAGGTGTCTTTAAATTCCCGCGGCATGATGGCGCAGTAGTAGAGTTGCTGCCTCACAACGCCAGAGGCCCGGGTTCGGTCCTGATGACTGGTGCTGTCTGTGTGGAGTTTGCACGTTCTCCCTGTGACCTGCATTGGTTTTCTCCAGGTGCTCCACTCCGAAGACTTGTAGGTTAATTGGTACCTTTAATAATTGTTCCCAGTGTGTAGGATAGAACTGGTCGGCCGGCACGGACTCGGTGGGCCAAAGGGCCTGTTTCCACGCTGTATCTCTAAACTGAATGCTGTTATAGCAATGTACCTGCCTCAACTACCTCCTCTGGCAGCTCGTTCCATAGACCAACCACACTCTGGGTGAAACAGTTACCCCCTCAGGTTCAGTGGGTATTTTTAAGGCAGTAATTGACAGATTCTGCAGTGGTGCAGTGGTAGGGTTGCTGCCTTACAGTGCATGGGTCCGATCCCAACCACGGGCGCTGTCTGTACGGAGCATGCACGTTCTCCCCGTGACCTGCGTGGGTTTTCTCCGAGATCTTTGGTTTCATTGAAGCATAGAAACATAGAAAATAGGTGCAGGAGTAGGCCATTCGGCCCTTCGAGCCAGCAGCGCCATTCAATATGAAAATGGCTCATGATCTAAAATCAGTACCTCATTCCTGCTCTTTCCCCATATCACTTTGATTCCGTTAGCCCTAAGAGCTCTATCTAACTCTCTCTTGAAAACATCCAGTGAATTGGCCTCCACAGCCTTCTGTGGCGGAGAATTCCACAGATCCACATTTTTTTTGTCGTGGTTGGATTTTGAAATGTTTAAAATCTTTTGGCGACACTGATATGATGCCGGCAGTCGCTGAAAAATTCGCCAAGTGGGACAGGCCCTTAAGTAGTTTAGATACTTCTTTTCGCAATGGGATTGGTTTTCTTGGTACAGCACTTATCCTGATGTTATAACACGTACTTTGTGTTTTAATAGTAATTCTGTTAGAGATGTCCTTTGCGTTATGGGAGTTCGGCACAAGATGCTGGAGTAACTCATTAGAAAATATGTGCAGGAGGAGGCCATTCGGCCCTTCGAGCCAGCACCGCCATTCATTGTGATCGTCCCCAATCAATAACCCGTGCCTGCCTTCTCCCCATATTCCTTGACTCCACTAGCCCCTAGAGCTCTATCTAACTCTCTCTTAAATCCATCCAGTGATTTGGCCTCCACTGCCCTCTGTGGCAGGGAATTCCACAGGTTCACAACTCTCTGGGTGAAAACGTTTTTTCCTCACCTCAGTCTTAAATGGCCTCCCTTTTATTCTAAGACTGTGTGTGGCCCCTGGTTCTGGACTCGCCCAACATTGGGAACAATTTTCCTGCATCAGCGGGACAGGCGGCATGGCATCTCTGGAGAGAAGTAAATGGCAGTTCGGGCCGAGACCCTTCTTCAGACTGAGGGTCAGGGGAGAGGGAAACGCGAGATTTGGAAGGGTAAGTAAGTAAGTAAGTAAGTAAGTTCATTGGCCAAGTATTCACATACAAGGAATTTGCCTTGGTGCTCCCTCCGCCCACAAGCAAAAACACTGCGGCCTAATATCGAGGAGTTGGCGGCCTTTGCTGGAGCGTGACTTCCGCGAGCTCCCCCGTGGGTGCATGCGGACTGCCCATCGCTCAGCACGCGGTCTCTGGTCAGTGACTGACTTTGGGAAGACCAAGCGGCACGAGCTTTGACCGCTCTTTCGATCAGCCCGACACGGGAGTTTCGATCACCCCGACACAGGAGTTTCAATCGCCCCGATGCGGAGGCTTCAACCGCTGTGGTGGAAGTTTACGTTAACTTTTATGTAGTTGTGTGTCTTGTTACTTTTTTTGTGTGGCTGTATGGTAATTAACATATCACTGTACCTTAATTGGTACACGTAACAATAAAAGGCCTTCAGGAATCAGGTGACGGGTGGCCAAGAACATTAAACAGGTATATCTCTTTCAATCTGCTTTTTTTCCTCACTCCGTTTCTCTCTCTTTCTCTTTCTATTTCTTCTTTTCTATCTCTCTCTCTTCTCCATTCTTCTGTCTGTACCTTTCCGTGTCCTCCTCTCTTCTTACTATCTCACGCAACAATCGCTACGATAATTTATATTTTTCTACGCTTTTCATCCTTAATCCTGTTTTATAATTAAATTAAAAATAAGAAGTTGTATATGAAATGTAATATGTCAATAACTATTAGGTGCAGTGGTGCCACATTATTAGAAACATGGAAACATAGACAATAGGTGCAGGAGTAGAGGCCATTCGGCCCTTCGAGGCTGCACCGCCATTCAATATGATCATGGCTGATCATCCAACTCAGTATCCTGTACCTGCCTTCTCTCCATACCCCCCCGATCCCTTTAGCCACATCTAACTCCCTCTTAAATATAGCCAAAAACTGTGGCCTCAACTACCTTCTGAGAATTCCACAGATTCACCACTCTCTGTGTGAAAAATGTTTTCCTCATCTCAGTCCTAAAGGATTTCCCCCTTATCCTTAAGCTGTGACCCCTTGTCCTGGACTTCCCCAACGTCGGGAACAATCTTCCTGCATCTAGCCTGTCCAACCCCTTAAGAATTTTGTAAGTTTCTATAAGATCCCCCCCCCCCCCTCAATCTCCTAAATTCTAGCGAGTACAAGCCGAGTCTATCCAGTCTTATTCTACTTACTTCTAACAAAAATAAAAAATAAAAATCAATTTTTGAAATCTTTGAAATGGCCTACCCCTTATTCTTAAACTGTGGCCCCTAGTTCTGGACTCCCCCAACACGAGGAACATTGTTCCTGCATCTTGCCTGTCCCATCCCTGAAGAATGTTTCTATAAGATCCTCTCTCATCCGTATAAATTCCAGTGAATAGAAGCCCAGTCGATCCATTCTCTCATCATACGCCAGTCACACAGGTGCAATAAGACAACACAAGGATATTAAAATGATATTTCAATATTTATTTCCATATATTCTCCATTTATTCTTCATGATAATCTGCAACGCTCATTTCCCAGGTGTCGTGGCCACCTCTTCAGTTCAGTACGAGTGTGTTATCAACGTATACAATTAATATTTACAATTACTGGAATTATTGGTGCAGCCGCTGAATTGGCCGTTGTGTTTGTGATCGCTAGTGATGGGGGGGGGGGAGATTTGTAACTTGGGGGGGGGGTGGAGGGGTGCGCAGTGACTTCAAGCAGCCCGCGCTAAACCCACGCGGTTGGTTCCCCTGTCGAAGATGGAATAATATTCTCCAATGAAGACATCGCCAAGAATCCACAGCTCCTCACCTCCTCCCAAAGACATGGAGGCAAAGCCACTGGTGCAGCTTTCCTGGCCATTGTATTCCCTCTGCAAGAAAACAGATCAAAGTTCAAAAGGGTAAATGAACGTGTCGGGAGGAACCAAAGATACTATTCGTGGGGAATTTCCGGCCCCATTTCCGTAACCGGCTTCCGTCTCCGCACCAAAGATCCCGTAGCGGGGCAAAGATACTAGTGCGGAGACGGAAACCGGTTACGGAAACATCCTCGTAAAAATAAAAGTTCTTTGGTAAAAATCTTCTCTTCATTTTCAGAATTATAATTTATTAACACAAACTGTTCCCCCGCAACGTTGATTACACTGCAGGTCGGGTCGGGTCGGGTCGGGTCGGGTCAGGTCAGGTTACTGAAATGGATGAACAAAAGGCCCACGTTCCACTCCGTTGCGTACTACACGTCAGCCCATTGCATTTAGCAGGAGTGGTCTATCTTGCTCCGCTAGAGGATCTTTGGAAGGAACTGCAGATGCCGGTTTACTCCGGAGCTTATCCCGATGTTATGGCACGTGCTTTGTGTGTTAATGGTAACTCTGATCCTTGCTTTCCTGGAGTTTAGCATCGAGGAGCTCGCAGTCTTGGGTAGAGACCCGTAGATGTCGGGAAGCTCCAAACGACACAGAAGGTTTCGACCAGCCCCGACCCGGGGTCCGATGGCTCAGCGCGGGGGAGGTGAGATTCCCCCCCGATGCAGGAGCTTGATCGCCCCGATGTGGAGCGCCCGACCGCCACTGACTACGGGAGCCAAGATCGTCCTGTCAACGGAAGGCTCGAGGCCACCCGACCACGGGAGAACACAGAAGGGAAGAGATTGGGCCTTTTTGGGCCTTCCATCACAGTGAGGAATGTGGAGGGGTCACTGTGGTGGATGTTTATGTTAAAATTAATTTTGTGTGTTTTGTTGCTTTTTATTGGTGTGACTACGACAAATCAAATTCCTCGTATGTTGCAAAACGTACTTGGCTAATAAAGTATGATTATATTGTATCGTATTGCATTATAGAAGATAAACATGACATTCTGGAGTAACTTAGTGGGACGGGCAGCGTCTCTGGAGAGAAAGGAATAGGTGACGTTCCAAGTCGAGACCCTATTCCAGAGTCTGAAGCATCACTCGTTCCTTCTCTCCAGAGATGCTGCCTGTCCCGTTGAGTTACTCCAGCATCTTGTGCCTATTTAAAGGGTTAGGCAGAGAGGAGACATCAAATATTTAAAGTGTAAAGTGTAAAGTCTCGTGTGCGGAGCTTACCTGGAGCACATAGGCAGATGGCGGCAGGGGGAAGTCAACGCCATTGATGGTAAAGGTCACATAAGGCATGCGGGGGAGATACCTGCAGTCCACCATGGCCTGTGAAACAAAACATACATCGTTTAGCAATGATCTCCATCAGTCTGACGAAGAGTCTGGACCCGAAACGTCACCCACTCCTTCTCTCCAGGAAACCGTGTCTCAAAGGCAGGCTGGAACTTTATTCCTTGAAGCTCAGGAGGCGAAGGGGGTTAGGCATCTTACACACCAGCGGTACCAATGGTGATTCCTCTAACTTCAAGTAAGCCTTGATTTCCCTCTCTCTCTGTCCCTCCCCTCACCCTAGTTCTCCGACGAGTTTCACGGTCCTCCTGATTACATTTTCTGTTTGTCTGCTTCAATAGGCAATAGACTATGGATAGACACAAAGTGCTGGAGGAACTCAGTGGGTCAATAAACAATAGACAATAGACAATAGGTGCAGGAGTAGAGGCCATTCGGCCCTTCGAGCCAGCACCGCCATTCAATGTGATCATGGCTGATCATCCCCAATCAGTACCCCGTTCCTGCCGTCTCCCCCCTATCCCCTGACTCCGCTGTCTTTACCATATAATAATAACATATAACAATTACAGCACGGAAACAGGCCATCTCGGCCCTACAAGTCCGTGCCGAACAACTATTTTTTCCCTTAGTCCCACCTGCCTGCACTCATACCATAACCCTCCATTCCCTTCTCATCCATATGCCTATCCAATTTATTTTTAAATGATACCAATGAACCTGCCTCCACCACTTCCACTGGAAGCTCATTCCACACCGCTACCACTCTCTGAGTAAAGAAGTTCCCCCTCATATTACCCCTAAACTTCTGTCCCTTAATTCTGAAGTCATGTCCTCTTGTTTGTCCTCTTGTCCTCTTTAAGAGCCCTATCTAGCGTCTTGCGCTTCTTGTGCTTGGTGGGGGGACAGATTGGTGGAAACAGGGCTCTGTCCTTGACCCCCAGTTTAGAGATACAATGTGGAAACAGGCCCTTCGGCCCATCGAGCCCACACCGACCAGTGATTGCCCATACACTAGGTCTATCTGACACACTAGCGACATTTTACAAAAGCCAATTCATAAGTTCATGGAAATGCTGGAGAAACTCAGCGGGTGCAGCAGCATCTATGGGGCGAAGGAATAGGCAACGTTTCGACCCAAAACCCTTCTGGAAATAGGCAACGTTTCGGGCCGAAACCCGGAAGGGTTTCGGCCCGAAACGTCGCCTATTTCCTTCGCTCCATAGATGCTGCTGCACCCGCTGAGTTTCTCCGGCATTTTTGCGTACCTTCGATTTTCCAGCATCTGCAGTTCCTTCTTGAACTCACAAGTTCATCGGTTCTGGGAGCAGAATGAGGCCATTCGGCCCTTCAAGTCCACTCCGCCATTCAATCATGGCTGATCTATCCTTCAACACCATTCTTCTGTCCTTCCCCCCCTAATCGCAGACGCCCCGTACTGACCAATTAACCCACGAATGGTGGGAGGAAACCCGCGCAGGTCACGGGGAGGAACGTGCAAACTCCGTACAGACAGCACCAGCTAACGGAAGATTGGTTTACCATGCCATTGGATTGCTGGCTCGCCCCGATCATGCGCTGGATTGTGCCGATGGCGTAGCTGGGACCCGTGAGGAGGGAGGTGCCCGTGTCGACAATGGCCTGGCATCCATCTTGGCACGCCACCACCTGCCCGTTGATCTTCACGCTGTGAACAAACACACACGTTGGAGGTGTGGAGGGGGGGCGGGGTGAGATTTAATCGGAACACGTTCGCTTAGAGCGTGCGCGTGTGTGGAACGAGCTGCTGGAGGAGTTAGTTGAGGCAGGGACCATCCCAACATCAACACCGACATTTGGACAGGTAGATGGATTGAAACGGCTTAGAGGGAGTTTAAAATTTAAGAATAAGGAGCAAGCCATTTAGAACGGAGACGAGGAAACACTTTTTCTCACAGAGAGTTGTGAGTCTGTGGAATTCTCTGCCTCAGAGGGCGGTGGAGGCCGGTTCTCTGGATGCTTTCAAGAGAGAGCTGGATAGGGTTGTTAAAGATAGCGGAGTCAGGGGATTATAGGGAGAAGGCAGGAACGGGGTACTGATTGGGGATGATCAGCCATGATCACATTGAATGGCCAAATGGCCTACTCCTGCACCTATTGTCTGTTGTCTGTTGTCTATTGGGATATG
This sequence comes from Leucoraja erinaceus, assembly GCF_028641065.1. NCBI lineage: Eukaryota > Metazoa > Chordata > Chondrichthyes > Rajiformes > Rajidae > Leucoraja > Leucoraja erinaceus. The sequence continues at coordinate 30,760,703 of NC_073400.1, read as the reverse complement.
GGGCCAAACACAGGCCGGTGGGACAAGTGTAGATGGGGCATGTTGGTCGGCGGGGGCAAGTTGGGCCGAAGGGCCTGTTTCCACGCTGTATCACTCTATGATTGACTAATGTATGGCATTTTTGGGGGTGTGTGTGTGGGGGGGTGGGGGTGGGGTGGGAGGGGGGGGGGGAAACAACTCTCCCTCATTTTCTCGTCAAGAATTTTGGGGGCCGCACAGGTACATGATTAGAAAAGGTTTAGACAATAGACAATAGGTGCAGGAGTGGGCCATTCGGCCCTTCGAGCAAGGACCCCCAACGGCAGGTCTGTGAGGAGCCCGCGGCTGGAGGGAGACCGCTTTTCAGGGCTCTCGCAACGGCGACTTCCCCCGCCCGAGTTGCGGGTTTGAAGAGCTCCTGGAGCGGGGCCAAACATGCCCCCGCGCGGCTGGGAATGGCCGCGGGACTCAGCGCAGGGGGGCTCTAACACCAAGAGTGTGGGCATCACCCGGCCAAATGGCCTATTTTTGACCGCATGCCAATGGCTCTGCGACACTTGTCCTTACCAGAAACGGCATGTCCACGAGGATTTGCCCAGTACACGCCTTCCTGTCTGGTTACAGGAACCCAGTGGATCTGCCCGGTGTAATGGTTTGGGTCGACTCCACCGAACACAACCTCACTCCCAGACCCACTGCCTCCTCTGCAAACCAAAGGTTGGAAATGAGTTACAAATGCGGAATCTTCCCCACGGCCTCGTCAGACAAAGGCCACATCCTCCGGCTGAGTCACAAAAATACTGCAGAGACGTTGGCATCTGGAGCCAAACACAGGTTCCGACACGAAACGTCGCCCGTCCTTGTCCTCCAGAGATGCTGCCTGACCCGCTGAGTTACTCCAGCACTCTGTGTCACTCGCTGTGTCTGTCCTCCGTTTAGAAACATAGAAACGCAGAAAATAGGGGCAGGAGTAGAGGCCATTCGGCCCTTCGAGCCTGCACCATTCGCCATTCAATATGATCATGGCTGATCATCCAACTCAGTAGTGCAGCAGTAGCTATGGAGCGAAGGAAATAGGCAACGTTTCGGGCCGAATCCCGAAGGGGTTCGGCCCGAAACGTTACCTATTTCCTATGCCCTAGCTTTCATAGAAACATAGAAAATAGGTGCAGGAGTAGAGGCCATTCGGCCCTTCGAGCCTGCACCGCCATTCAATATGATCATGGCTGATCATCCAACTCAGTATCCTGTCCCTGCCTTCTCTCCATACCCCCTGATCCCTTTAGCCACAAGGGCCACATCTAACTCCCTCTAAAATATAGCCAATGAACTGTGGACTCAACTACCTTCTGTGGCAGAGAATTCCACAGATTTACCACTCTCTGTGTGAAAAATGTTTTTCTCATCTCGGTCCTAAAAGAATTCCCCCCTTATCCTTAAACTGTGTGACCCCTTGTTCTGGACTTCCCCAACATCGGGAACAATCTTCCTGCATCTAGCCTGTCCAACCCATTAAGAATTTTATATGTTTCTATAAGATCCCCCCCTCAATCTTCTAAATTTGTTTAAACCAGCATCTGCAGTTCCTTCCAACATAATTGCAAAATTAAAATGCTTTTAAGGCTCAAAAATGCAGCAAATGTCTACGCTCTATGTGGCTGAGAAGTTGTAGCTCTATGACAGAGACATGGCTAGTGATTCAGGTCTAGACTGATGTTTAAGAAGGAACTGCAGATGCTGGAAAGATCGAAGGTAGACAAAAATGCTGGAGAAACTCAGCGGGTGCAGCAGCATCTATGGAACGAGGGATTAACCATATAACCATATAACAATTACAGCATGGAAACAGGCCATCTCGGCCCTACAAGTCCGTGCCGAACAAATTTTTTTCCCCTTAGTCCCACCTGCCTGCACTCATACCATAACCCTCCATTCCCTTCTCATCCATATGCCTATCCAATTTATTTTTAAATGATACCAATGAACCTGCCTCCACCACTTCCACTGGGAGCTCATTCCACACCGCCACCACTCTCTGCGTAAAGAAGTTCCCCCTCATATTACCCCTAAACTTCTGTCCCTTAATTCTGAAGTCATGTCCTCTTGTTTGAATCTTCCCTATTCTCAATGGGAAAAGCTTGTCCACATCAACTCTGTCTATCCCTCTCATCATTTTAAAGACCTCTATCAGGTCCCCCCTTAACCTTCTGCGCTCCAAAGAATAAAGCCCTAACTTGTTCAACCTTTCTCTGTAACTTAGTTGCTTAGTAGAATAGGCAACGTTTCGGGCCGAAACCCTTCTTCAGACCTACAAACCGGCAGGTCTTTGGAGTGTGGGAAGAAACTGAAGATGTCAGAAAAAACCCACGCAGGTCACGGGGAGAACGTGCAAACTCCGTACAGACAGCACCGTTGGTCAGGATCGAACCCGGGTCTCCGGCGTCGTGAGCGGGCAACTCTACCGCTGCGCCACCGTGCCGCCCACGGTGACCGAGCCGTCCCCGTAGCTTCGCCAGGTGATTCTCTGCTCCGGTGGGAGAGAAGAGTTACCAGTGTCGTACCTGGTCAAGTAGAAAGCGAACAGGGGCTCGTCCACCAGGCGCTGGGTCATCATGTTGTCAAAGACGGTCGTGGCTCCAGACGAGGCGATGTTCGGGTAGGCCAAGCCCAGAATCCCGTCAAACTTGGCGTAGTACAGGAACGTGCCCGGCTCGGTCATGCTCAAACCAAACTCCTGGTGAGTTATGTCAATACCAGACACCTGAATGAGAGAGGGAACCCTTTCAATGATTTCTGCTGGTCACCGTCACCGATAAGAATGTGCAGGAAGGAACTGCAGATGGTGGTTTACACCGAAGATAGACACTAAATGCTGGAGTAACTCAGCGGGACAGGCAGCATCACTGGAGAATCCTGTGCTGTATTTATTACTCTCTGATGCAACGAGTTGTTTAGTTTAGTTTATTGTCACGTGTACATAGCAAAAGAATTTGAGTATAGGAGCAGGGAGGTTCTACTGCAGTTCTACAGGGTCTTGGCGAGACCACACCTGGAGTATTGCGTACAGTTTTGGTCTCCTAATCTGAGGAAAGACATTCTTGCCATAGAGGATTTGAGTCTAGGAGCAGGGAGGTTCTACTGCAGTTGTACAGGGTCTTGGTGAGACCACACCTGGAGTATTGCGTACAGTTTTGGTCTCCTAATCTGAGGAAGGACATTCTTGCCGTAGAGGGAGTACAGAGAAGGTTCACCAGACTGATTCCTGGGATGTCAGGACTTTCATATGAAGAAAGACTGGATAGACTCGGCTTGTACTCGCTAGAATTTAGAAGATTGAGGGGGGGATCTTATAGAAACTTACAAAATTCTTAAGGGGTTGGACAGGCAAGATGCAGGAAGATTGTTCCCGATGTTGGGGAAGTCCAGAACAAGGGGACACAGTTTAAGGATAAAGGGGAAGTCTTTTAGGACCGAGATGAGGAAAACTTTTTTCACACAGAGAGTGGTAAATCTGTGGAATTCTCTTCCGCAGAAGGTAGTTGAGGCCACAGTTCATTGGCTATATTTAAGAGGGAGTTAGATGTGGCCCTTGTGGCTAAAGGGATCAGGGGGTATGGAGAGAAGGCAGGTACAGGATACTGAGTTGGATGAACAGCTGTGATCATATTGAATTGGTGTTGCAGGCTCGAAGGGCCGAATGGCCTCTACTCCTGCACCTATTTTCTATGTTTCTATGTTTCTATGTACCGAGGTACAGTGAAAAACTTCTGTTGCGTGCTAACCAGTCAGCGGAAAGACAATACATGATTACAATCGAAGGTAGACACTAAATGCAGCGGGACAGGCAGTGTCTCTGGAGAGAAGGAATGGGTGATTTTCTGGGACGAGACCCTTCTTCAGACCCGAGACGGCCGGGTGGCATTTCTCGACCCGAAACGTCGCCCATTCCTTCTCTCCAGAGATGCTGCCTGTCCCGCTGAATTACTCCAACACTTTGTGTCGATCTTCAGTTTAAAGCAGCACCTGCAGTTCCTTCCTCCACATGATTACAATCGAGCCATATACAGTGTATAGTTACATGCTAATGCTCTAGGTGTCAACTGCTCTACATCGGTGAGACCAAGCGCAGGCTCGGTGATCGCTTCACCCAACACGTCCGCACGGTTCGCAATAACCAACCTGATCTCAGCGCTTTCTGTCCTGGGCCTCCTCCATGGCCAGAGTGAGTCCCACCGCAAATTGGAGGAGCAGCACCTCATATTCCGCTTGGGTAGTTTACACCCCAGCGGTATGAACATTGACTTCTCCAATTTCAGGTAGTCCCTGCTTTCTCCCTCTATCCCCTCCCCTTCCCAGCTCCCCCACACAGCCCACTGTCTCCGCCTCTTCCTTTCTTCTTCCTGCCCCCCCCACATCAGTCTGAAGAAGGGTCTCGACCCGAAACGTCGCCTATTCCTTCTCTCCATAGATGCTGCCTCACCCGCTGAGTTTCTCCAGCATTTTTGTCTACCTTTGATAAGTTATACAGATCATTGTGTCGATGTCTGAGGACTACATAGTAACATAGAAACAGAGAAAATAGGTGCAGGAGGAGGCCATTCGGCCCTTCGAGCCTGCACCGCCATTCATTGTGATCATGGCTGATCGTCCCCTATCAATAACCCGTGCCTGCCTTCTCCCCATATCCCTTGACTACACTAGCCCCTAGAGCTCTATCTAACTCTCTCTTAAATCCATCCAGTGATTTGGCCTCCACTGCCCTCTGTGGCAGGGAATTCCATAAATTCGCAACTCTGTGGGTGAAAAAGTTTTTTTTCACCTTAGTCTTAAATGACCTCCCCTTTATTCTAAGACTGTGTGTGGCTCCTGGTTCTGGACTCGCCCAACATTGGGAACATTTTTCCTGCGTCTAGCTTGTCCAGTCCTTTTATAATTTTACTAGGATGCATCTGGGCTGCGCACACAGTGGGCGAGTAGTTGGTTCAGGTCTGGACTTACCCTGACAGTGTCGTACCCGAGTACCCCAGTCATACTGCCTGTTCCGTACTGGATGGACACGTATTGCCGCGACATCTGAAATGTTGAGGATGCACTTGAATCGAACCTGGGATGGTTCCCTGCAAAGATAAAGCACGTCGTATCCAAATAATATTAAAGATCGCACCTCGAAAGAGCAAGAATAGATAACAAGGAACTGCAGATGTTGGTTTACAAAAAAAAAAACCCCCACACAAAGTGCTGGAGTAACTCAGCGGGCCAGGCATCATCCCTGGTGAGTTGCAGGAAGGAACTGCAGATGCTGGTTTAAACCGAAGATAGACACAAAAAGCCGGAGTAAAGGGCCTGCCCGTCTTGCACGTGACTGCATGCGTTTGGCGCGACCAGAGTCCGTGCTGAGATCGCGGTAAGTACGCGCAACGTACACGGTAAGTACGCGCGTGACGTAATTTACGTCATACTCACCGATCAGCGGGGCAGGAGGCGGGCCGACTGAATTTGGGCGCCGGGCGGTGACATCATCGCGCAACGCCATGTGCTAGGCGTACGCCGTCAAGACGCTGCGTACGCCCTCAATGCGCCTGCGGGACGACAGGCCGTTGGCGCGCGGAATTTTCGGACAGTGCGGGATTTTCGGGACCAGCCCTGCACAACTCCATACGCCTCCGCGCTTGGAAGTGGGACCGGCCCCGCGCGGGCGGCCCTTACGCCTCAAGCGACCACGTTGGGTCGCGCCAGACGCATGCAAGTGGGACAGGCCCTTAACTCAACGGGTTGGTCACAGGCATCGTCCCTGGAGGAAAGGGAGAGGTAACGTTCTGGGTTGAGACCCTTCTTCAGTCTGGGGGGACGCAGTCTGAAGATGTTTCTCGAGCCGAAACGTCACCTATTCCTTTTCTCCAGAGATGTTGTCTGACCCGCTGAGTTGCCCTGGCTTTTGGTGTCTATCTTCAGCATCTCCGGAGAGCATGGATAGGATGCGAAGGGACTTGACCCTAAATGCTATCAGGCAGCCAAACCATCCTATCACCAACACGAGAGTGCAGGTTCGTGGGTGGGATAGATTTCCCCTGAGTAGGTGGTTCAGGTCTGGGATAGCTGTGAAGGGGAGGGGAAGGAGGGAGAAAGCAGGGACTACCTGAAATTGGAGAAGTCAATGTTCATACCGCTGGGGTGTAAACTACCCAAGTGAAGTATGAGGTGCTGCTCCTCCAATTTGCCGTGGGACTCACTCTGGCCGTGGAGGAGACTCAGGTTTTCACTCAGAGGGTGGCGGGTCTCTGGCGCGATGAGGTAGTGGCTCTTCCTCTGTAGTGAGGAACTGCAGATGCTGGTTTACACCCAATATAGACACAACATGCTGGAGTACAGCATAGTGGCGCATCGATAGAGTTGCTGCCTTACTGCGCTTGCAACGCCAGAGACCCGGGTTCCATCCCGTCTACGGGAGTTTGTACGTTCTCCTCGTGACCGAGTGGGTTTTCTCCGGGATCTTTGGGCTCCTCCCACATTCCAAAGACGTGCAGTTTGTACACTTGGTAAAAGTGTAAATTGTCCCCGGTGTGTGTAGGTTTAGACAATAGACAATAGACAATAGGTGCAGGACTAGGCCATTCGGCCCTTCGAGCCAGCACCGACCGCCATTCAATGTGACCATGGCTGTGATCATCTCCAATCAGTACCCCGTTCCTGCCTTCTCCCCATATCCCCTGACTCTGATATCTTTAAGAGCCCTATCTAGCTCTCTCTTGAAAGTATCCAGTGAACCGGCCTCCACCGCCCTCTGAGGCAGAGAATTCCACAGACTCACAACTCTCTGTGAGAAAAAGTGTTTCCTCATCTCCGTTCTAAATGGCTTACCCCTTATTTTTAAACTGTGGCCCCTGGTTCTGGCTTGTGTTATTGTGCGGGGATCGCTGGTCGATGCGGACTCGGTGGGCCAAAGGGCATGTTTCCTCGCTGTATCTCTAAACGAGGCTAAAACTACCAGTTAAAAGATTGGATAAATAGTGCTCAGTGCAGGGCAGATGTAAAATTAAGCAACCTCGTGCAAGGCAGCAGAAGCCAATTCCCCGGATGTGTTCAAGAGAGAGTTAGATTTAGCTCTTGGGGCTAATGGAATCAAGGGATATGGGGAGAAAGCAGGATTGTGGATGATCAGCCATGATCATATTGAATGGTGGTGCTGGCTGGAAGGGCCGAATGGCCGACTCCTGCACCTACTGTCTATGTTTCCATGATATCTGATTCAGATTCAGATTCAGATTCAATTTTAATTGTCATTGTCAGTGTACAGTACAGGGACAACGAAATGCATGCATGCAAACGTAACCGGGAGTGACATTTTGGAATGTATAATTGCTTGTACTCACGGCATGGTGGGCTGGAGCAGTAAGTGGATGGCACCCACAAGTTGGACGAGCCCGTGTCGAATATCACGGTGAAACTCTGAGGCGGAGTGCCGATACTAATCGTTCCAAAATAGGACAGCTGGTAAAGAAAAGAAAGGAGATGAGGAGGAATATGTTTAGTCAGAGGGTGGTGAATCTGTGGGATTCTTTGTCACAGACGGCGGTGGAGGCCAGGTCAGTGGATATTTTTACGGCAGTGATTGACAGATTCTTGTTTATTGTCACATGTACCGAGGTACAGTGAAAAGCTTTTTGTTGCATGCTGGTTCATAAGTTCACACTCCCCACCATTGACTCCATCTACACTTCACGCTGCCTCAGAAAAGCAGCCGACAGAATCAAAGACTTGTCCCTGTCCCGCCCCGGTCATTCCTGCTTCTCCCCGCTCCCGTCCGGCAGAAGGTACAGAAGCTTGGAGCGCGCACCACCAGACTCAGGAACAGCTTCTTCCCCTCTGCAATCAGGCTTCTGAACGGCCCTTCCATAAGCTAGGGTACTGTCCGATTCACCTCTACCCCATTGCGGACATTGGACTTTGTCTCTGGAACTGATGCGCTACGATGCTGAGAACTATATTCTACACTCTGTATCTCTGCCTTCGTTCTACCTGATCATAAGATCATAAGAGATAGGAGCAGGATTAGGCCATTCGGCCCATCTACTCCGCCATTCAATCATGGCTGATCTATCTCTCCCATCTAACCCCATTCTCCTGCCTTCTCCCCATAACCACTGACACCCAGTCAGTGGAAAGACAAGACATGATTACAATCGAGCAATCGATTAGTTCGGGTGTCAGGGGTTATGGGGCGAAGGTCGGTGAATGGGGTCGAGAGGGAGGGATAGGTCAGCCACGATTGGATGGCAGAGTGGACTTGATGGTCCGAATGTGTAAGAAAGACCCGCAGATGCTGGTTTAAATTGAAGGTAGGCCCAAAATGCTGGAGTAACTCAGCGGGACAGGCAGCATCTCTGGAGAGAAGGAATGGGTGACGTTTCAGGTCGAGACCCTTCTTCAGACTGATGAGGAGGGGGTGGGACAAAGATAGAATGTAGGCGGAGACAGTAAGACTAGTGGGAGAACTGGGAAGGGGGGTGGGGGGGGTGGAGAGAGAGGGAAAGCAAGGGCTATCTGAAGTTAGAGAAGTCAATGTTCATACCGCTGGGGTGTAAACTACCCAAGCGAAATATGAGGCGCTGCTCCTCCAATTTGCGCTGGGCCTCACTCTGACCATGGAGGAGGCCCAGGACAGAAAGGTCAGATTGGGAATGGGAGGGGGAGGTGAAGTGCCGAGCCACCGGGCGATCAGGTCGGTTAAGACGGACTGAGCAGAGGTGTTGGGCGAAGAGATCGCCGAGCCTGCGCTTGGTCTCGCCGACGTAGAGAAGTTGTCACCTGGAACAGCGGATACAGTAGACAGACACCTGGAGTAGATGGGCCAAATGGCCTGATTCTGCTCCTAGCAGTTAGAAACATAGACAATAGGTGCAGGAGTAGGCCATTCGCCCCTTCGAGCCTGCACCGCCATTCAATATGATCATGGCTGATCATCCAACTCAGTAGTGCAGCAGTAGCTATGGAGTGAAGGATATAGGCAACGTTTCGGGCCGAATCCCGAAGGGGTTCGGCCCGAAACGTTACCTATTTCCTATGCCCTAGCTTTCATAGAAACATAGAAAATAGGTGCAGGAGTAGAGGCCATTCGGCCCTTCGAGCCTGCACCGCCATTCAATATGATCATGGCTGATCATCCAACTCAGTATCCTGTACCTGTCTTCTCTCCATACCCCCTGATCCCTTTAGCCACAAGGGCCACATCTAACTCCCACTTAAATATAGCCAATGAACTGTGGCCTCAACTGCCTTCTGTAGCAGAGAATTCCAGAGATTCACCACTCTCTGTGTAAAAAAATGTTTTTCTCATCTCGGTCCTAAAATATTTCCCTCTTATCCTTAAACTGTGACCCCTTGTTCTGGACTTCCCCAACATCGGGAACAATCTTCCTGCATCTAGCCTGTTCGACCCCTTAAGAATTTTGTAAGTTTTTATAAGATCCCCCCTCAATCTTCTAAATTCTAGCGAGTACAAGCCGAGTCTATCCAGTCTTTCTTCATATGAAAGTCCTGACATCCCAGGAATCAGTCTGGTGAACCTTCTCTGTACTCCCTCTATGGCAAGAATGTCTTTCTTCAGATTAGGAGACCAAAACTGTACGCAATACTCCAGGTGTGGTCTCACCAAGACCCTGTTACGAACTTATGAACGTATATGAAAAAGTAAAGAAGTCCACTCACGTCCAGGTGGTCTTATGATCAGGGTTTCAGTGGCTTCGGTTGAATCCTCGTGGATCGGGCGCATGTACTTGGAGTAGGGATTGTATGGATGTTTCTCCAAGAAGTCCTTGAGCAATCCACGTTCCTGCAGCGCATCACGGACCGATTTACCCCTGTGCAATGGCATTCTGCAAACATAGACATGAAACCACATCACAATTTCTGGCAGGAAGCAAAAAAATATAATCTTTCTCTAGGTGTCCAAAAGTGTTAGGTAGACGAGGGAAATAGGCAACGTTTCGGGCCGAAACCCTTTAGGGTTTCGTCCCGAAACGTTGCCTATTTCCTTCGCTCCATAGATGCTGCTGCACCCGCTGAGTTTCTCCAGCACTTTTAACTACCTTCGATTTTCCTGCATCTGCAGTTTAGGTGTCCAAAAGTGTTAGGTAGACGAGGGAAAGAGGCAACGTTTCGGGCCGAAACCCTTAGCAGTTTCTTTCTTTAGTTCAGCTTAGTTTAGTTTAGAGATACAGTACGGAAACAGGCCCTTCGGCCCACCGAGTCCGCGCCGACCAGCGATCACACCGTTCATATGTTATCCACTCCTGACGAACTAAGGGGCAATTTAGAGAAGGCCAAATTACCACTGAAACCTCGTCACCCAGCAATCGCCTCATACACTAGTCTACACTGTAGGGACAATTCCGCTCTTAAAGATAGCGGAGTCAGGGGATATGGGGAGAAGGCAGGAACGGGTTACTGATTGGGGATGATCAGCCATGATCACATTGAATGGCAGTGCTGGCTCGAGGGGCCGAATGGCCTACTACTGCACCTATTGTCTAATGTCTATGGCCAGGAAGCGAGTGGGCAAGATCATCTCTGACCCCTCTCACCTATGGCCACAAACTCTTTGAATCACTTCCCTCTGGAAGGCGACTCCGGACTATCAAAGCTGCCACAGCCACAGACATAAAAACAGTTTTTATCCACGAGTAGTTGCTCTACTCAACAGCCAAAAATCTGTAGCCTCCCTTTGATTTGGTATTTTGTTGGTTCACATGCTTGATCAATGGTGTTTTATCATTAATGTTTTATTATTATTAATGTTTAGCGTTTCTTGAGTCATTCGTAACTGTCACTGTATGTCATGTTGTTACTTGTGGGCAGAGCACCAAGGCAAATTCCTTGTATGTGAATACTTGGACAATAAACTTACTTACTTACTTACTTACTTACTATTGTCTAATTCACAGAAGCCAATTAAACTACAAACCTGCATGTCTTTGGAGCATGGGCAGTAACCAGAGCGCCCGGGGGAAACCCACAAGGTCACAGAGAGAACGTACAAACTCCGTATAGACAGCCTCTGACTCCTGTACTAATCAAGAAGTGCTGAGTAAGGAGTGAGATGGGTAAGGTGTGAAAATGAGACATCAAAGGGGAGGAAGCTCAAGGAAAATGTGAAATAGATCAGAGTCTGACGAAGAGTCTCGACATGAAACGTCACCCGTCCCTTCTACACAGAGATGCTGCCCTGTCCCGCTGAGTTACTCCGGCATTTTGTGTCTATCTTCGGTGTAAGCCAGCACCTGCAGTTCCTTCCTACACACTATATTAGATCTTACCTGATCAAACATTCTGAGAGTTGAAAGCAAGCGAATGCAATAAGTAACCACTTCATTTTGGTCCTTAGCTGAATGGGAGCGTTGGTGTGCGGTGCTTCTGAGACCAGGGGTGAGGACGGTGTTCCATTTTCTGCTTTTATAACAAACGCCAACAATCCTATCCATTGCCTGTCGAGTCTGATAACGGATCAGCAAATACAAGCTCGATCACAATTGTTATAGGTCGATCAAGGTCGTGTCGCACCCTTGGCCACTCCCTCTTTCCCCCCTCTCCCATCGGGCAAATAGAAACATTGAAACATAGACAATAGGTGCAGGAGTAGAGGCCATTCGGCCCTTCGAGCCTGCACCGCCATTCAATATGATCATGGCTGATCATCCCAACTCAGTAGTGCAGCAGTAGCTATGGAGTGAAGGAAATAGGCAACGTTTCGGGCCGAATCCCGAAGGGGTTCGGCCCGAAACGTTACCTATTTCCTATGCCCTAGCTTTCATAGAAACATAGAAAATAGGTGCAGGAGTAGGCCATTCGGCCCTTCGAGCCTGCACCATTCGCCATTCAATATGATCATGGCTGATCATCCAACTCAGTATCCCGTACCTGCCTTCTCTCCATACCCCTTGATCCCTTTAGCCACAAGGGCCACATCTAACTCCCTCTTAAATATAGCCAATGAACTGTGTGGCCTCAACTACCTTCTGTGGCAGAGAGTTCCACAGATTCACCACTTTCTGTGTGAAAAATGTTTTTCTCATCTCGGTCCTAAAGGATTTCCCCCTTATCCTTAAGCTGTGACCCCTTGTCCTGGACGTCCCAAACATCGGGAACAATCTTCCTGCATCCAGCCTGTCCAACCCCTTAAGAATTTTGTAAGTTTCTATAAGATCCCCCCTCAATCTCCTAAATTCTAGCGAGTACAAGCTGAGTCTATCCAGTCTTTCTTCATATGAAAGTCCTGACTTCCAATGAATCAGTCTGGTGAACACTTCTCTGTACTCCCTCTATGGCAATAATGTCCTTCCTCAGATTTGGAGACCAAAACTGTACGCAGTTTTGCAAATGGAACAGAAGTGTCAAAACGCACACCTCCAATTCAGGGTCAGTAGCTTTCCAGCTGAATCATTAGACAATAGACAATAGGTGCAGGAGTAGGCCATTCGGCCCTTCGAGCCAGCACCGCCATTCAATGTGATCATGGCTGATCATCCCCAATCAGTACCCCGTTCCTGCCTTCTCCCCATATCCCCCGACTCCGCTATCTTTACGAGCCTGTCTAGCTCTCTCTTGAAAGTATCCAGAGAACCAGCCTCCACCGCCCTCTGAGAATTCCACAAACTCACAACTCTCTGTGAGAAAAAGTGTTTCCTCGTCCGCGTTCTAAATAGCTTACCCATTATTTTTAAACTGTGTGGCCCCTGGTTCTGGACTCCCCCAACATCGGGAACATGTTTCCTGCCTCTAGCATGTCCAAACCCTTAACAATCTTATATGTTGCAATAAGATTCCCTCTCATCCTTCTAAACTCCAGAGTGTACAAGCCCAGCTGCTCCATTCTCTCAGCATATGACAGTCCCGCCATCCCGGGAATTAACCTTGTAAACCTACGCTGCACTTCCTCAATAGCAAGAATGTCCTTCCTCAAATTAGGGGACTAAAACTGCACACAATACTCCAGGTGTGGTCTCACTAGGGCTCTGTACAACTGCAGAAGGACTTCTTTGCTCCTATACTCGACTCCTCTTGTTATAAAGGCCAACATGACATTCGCTTTCTTCACTGCCTGCTGTACCTGCATGCTTACTTTCATAGACTGATGAACAAGGACCCCCAGATCCCGTTGTACTTCCCCTTTTCCCAACTTGATGCCATTTAGATAGTTATCTGCCTTCCTGTTTTTTATACCAAAGTGGATAACCTCACATTTATCCACATTAAACTTCACCTGCCATGCATCTGCCCACTCCCCCAACCTGTCCAAGTCACCCTGCATTCTCATAGCATCCTCCTCACAGTTCACACTGCCACCCAGCTTTGTGTCATCTGCAAATTGGCTAATGTTACTTTGAATCCCTTCATCCAAATTATTGATGTATATTGTGTGGTGTATAATCATCCCACCACAACCAGAGAGCGGTCCAGAACCATCAAGTCTACTCCACCATTCAATCATAATAATAATAATAATAATAATAACACATTTTATTTATGGGCGCCTTTCAAGAGTCTCAAGGACACCTTACAAAAATTTAGCAGGTAGAGGAAAAACATGTAAGGGGAATGAAATAAATAGTAGAGACATGACTAGTACACAAAGTAAAGACAGAATTCAATTCAAAACACAATATGAGGCAATTCAAGCACAGATGAAAAGGGAGGGGGACGTGGGGCTAAGGATAGGCAGAGGTGAAGAGATGGGTCTTGAGGCGGGACTGGAAGATGGTGAGGGACACGGAATTGCGGATCAGTTGGGGGAGGGAGTTCCAGAGTCTGGGAGCTGCCCTGGAGAAGGCTCTGTCCCCAAAACTGCGGAGGTTGGACTTGTGGATGGAGAGGAGACCGGCTGATATGGATCTGAGGGACCGTGAGGGTTGGTAGGGGGAGAGGAGGTCAGTGAGATATGGGGGGGGGGGGGGCAGATGGTGGAGGGCTTTGTAGGTGATGACCAGGATTTTGTAGGTGATCCGGTGGGAGATGGGAAGCCAATGAAGTTGTTTGAGGACTGGATGATCTATCTCTCTATCTCTCCCTCCTAACCCCATTCTCCTGCCTTCTCACCATAACCCCTGACACCCGTACTAATCAAAAATCTATCTATCTCTACCTTAAAAATATCCACTGACTTGGCCTCCACAGCCTTCTGTGGCAAAGAATTCCACAGATTCACCACCCTTGGACATATTCCTCCTCATCGCCTTCCTAAAGGAACACCCTTTAATCCTGAGGCTGTGTCCTCTGGTCCTAGACTCTCCCATTAGTGGAAACATCCTCTCCACATCCACTCCATCCAAGCCTTTCGCTATTCGGTAAATTTCAATGAGGTGCCCCCTCATCCTTCTAAACTCCAGCGAGTACAGGCCCAGAGCCGACAAATGCTCATCGTATGTTAACCAGATAACTGGAGCGTGATAATTCCATTGTCATGTATCTGTACACTGTGAATGGCTCGATTGTAATCATAGTATTGTCTTTCCGCTGACTGGTCACTGTATCCCAGTACACGTGACAATAGACTAAACTAAACTAAACTAAACCAAACTAAACTAAACTAAGCTAAACTATCAACAACAGATTTTCTACACAGAGGGTGGTGAGAGTCTGGAACATGCTGCCAGGGGTGGTGGTGGAGGCAGATTCAACAGTGGCGTTTAAGAGGCTTTGAAGTACGCACGTGTATATGCTGGGAATGGAGGGATATGGGTCACATGGGAAGAGGGGGTTAGTTTCATTGCCAGCATGTTCGGCACAGACATTGTGGGCTGAAGGGCCTGTTCCTGTGCTGGACTGTTCTGCATGCTATCAGTTTTGGGTGGTAGGTTGGGCCTTCCAGAGTGGTGGAGTTGCTGCCTTACAGCGCCAGAGATCCCGGGTTAGTTGGTTCCAACAAATTGTCCCGAGCGTGCAGAATCGAACTAATGTCCAGTGGGGATGTGAAAGTGGGAATACATCGAACTAGTGTGAGCGGGTGATCGATGGTCGGCGTGGAGCCGATGGTCGAAGGTCCTGTTTCATTGCTGGACCACTGAAGTAACCTAGACTAAACGTCCTCGAGCTTTAACCTGGATTTTCAGAAGGCTCAGCAAGGCCAGCAGCCCAGACCGTCACACACACAAACCAACCTCCCTTCCATCGCCTCCATCTACACCTCACGCTGCCTCGGCAAGGCCAGCAGCATCATCAAGGACCAGTCTCACCCCCGTCACCCCCTCTCCTCCCCTCTCCCATCGGGCAAGAGGTACAGAAGTGTGAAAACGAACGCACACACACCTCCAGATTCAGGGACAGTTTCTTCCCGGCTGTTATCAGGCAACTGAAACATAGAAACATAGACAATAGGTGCAGGAGTAGAGGCCATTCGGCCCTTCGAGCCTGCACCATTCACCATTCAATATGATCATGGCTGACCATCCAACTCAGTATCCTGTACCTGCCTTCTCTCCATACCCCCTGATCCCTTTAGCCACAGGGGCCACATCTAACTCCCTCTTAAATATAGCCAATGAACTGTGTGGCCTCAACTACCCTCTGTGGCAGAGAGTTCCACAGATTCACCACTCTCTGTGTGAAAAATGTTTTTCTCATCTCAGTCCTAAAGGATTTCCCCTTCATCCTTAAACTGTGATCCCTTGTCCTGGACTTCCCCAACATCGGGAACAATCTTCCTGCATCTAGCCTGTCCAACCCCTTAAGAATTTTGTAAGTTTCTATAAGACCCCCCCTATATCTTCTAAATTCTAGCAAGTACAAGCCGAGTCTATCCAGTCTTTCTTTATATGAAAGTTCTGACATCCCAGAACCACCCTACCATTAACTAGACAGCGATCCTAATCTCCCATCTACCTCATTGGAGACCCATGGACTATCTTTAATCAGACTTTTCTGACTAACTTAACTTAAACGTTATTCCCTTTATCCTATATCTGTACACTGTGGATGATGTGATTGTAATCATGTACAGTCTTTTCTCTGACCCGATAGCAAGCAACAAAAAAACATCTCACTGATCGTGACAATAAGCTAAACTCAACTATTTGAGGACATAGGTTCAAGGTGAAGGGGAAAAGATTTAATAGGAATCCGAGGGGTAACTTTTTCACACAAAGGGTGGTGGGTGTATGGAACAAGCTGCCAGATGAGGTAGTTGAGGCTGGGACTTTCCCATCGTTTAAGAAACAGTTGGACAGGAATATAGACAGGTATACGGACCAAGGTGTGACTAGTGGGATGGTGTGGGCAAGTTGGGCCGAATGGCCTGTACCACTCTATGACTAGTTTAGTTTAAACTAAAAACTGAACCTTGCCCTGCATATCTCCTTTTCGCTCGCCCCTTTTAGTTGAAAGTTAGACACAAAAAGTTGGAGTAACTCAGTGGGACTGGTAGCGTCTCTGGAGAAAAGGAATAGGTGATGATTCGGGTCGAGACCCTTCTTCAGACTGAAAGATAGAGAGGGATCTTTCTTTACCTTTCAGTCTGAAGATGAGTTCTGACACAAAATGTCACCAATTCGTTTCCTCGAGAAAATTTGTGAGGATGTTGCCAGGACTCCAGGGACTGAGCTATAGGGAGAGGTTGAGCAGGCTGGGACTCTACTCCTTAGAGCGCAGGAGGATGAGGGGTGATCTTATATAGGTGTACATCTATATCTCTTGTTTCACCTTCCCCTGACTCTCAGTCTGAAGAAAAGTTTCGACCCGAAACGTCGCCCATTCCTTCTCTCCAGAGATGTTGCCTGACCCACTGAGTTACTCCAGCATTTTGTGTCTATCTTCAGACCCTTCCTACATATAACCATATAATAACCATATAACAATTACAGCACGGAAACAGGCCATCTCGACCCTTCTAGTCCGTGCCGAACACATATTCTCCCCTAGTCCCATATACCTGCGCTCAGACCATAACCTTCCATTCCCTTCCCGTCCATATAACTATCCAATTTATTTTTAAAATGATAAAAACGAACCTGCCTCCACCACCTTCACTGGAAGCTCATTCCACACAGCCACCACTCTCTGAGTAAAGAAGTTCCCCCTCATGTTACCCCTAAACTTCTGTCCCTTAATTCTCAAGTCATGTCCCCTTGTTTGAATCTTCCCTACTCTCAGTGGGAAAAGCTTTTCCACGTCAACTCTGTCTATCCCTCTCATCATTTTAAAAACCTCTATCAAGTCCCCCCTTAACCTTCTGCGCTCCAAAGAATAAAGCCCTAACTTGTTCAACCTTTCTCTGTAACTTAGTTGCTGAAACCCAGACAACATTATAGTAAATCTCCTCTGTACTCTCTCTATTTTGTTGACCTGGGACCTTAAAGCTAAAGCCTCTAGTCCTTGACAGTTCCACCTTGGGGGGGGGGGGGGGGGGGGGGGGGGGGGGGGGGGGGGGGGGGGGGGGGGACTGCCCACCTTATCTATTATCTATGCCTCTCTTAATCTTATGTATAATTTTCCAGATGATGAAGGTCAGCCAAACATGTTGATTGTATGATTGTCCTTGGGGAAGAATGGCAGACAAAACATGTTGTCTAATCTTCATCAGCTAATGCTTTTAAATATTAAGATTAAAGATTAAAGTACCTCGCACTGATATGAAAACCACAAGTACATTTGTAAAAAGATAACAACTTAGATGAAGTTTGAACTGGCCCAAAGTCGATCAAATATACGGAAGGCAATGACGTACATCGGCAAGACCAAGCGTAGACTCAGCGACCACTTTGCCCAACAACCTCCGCACAGTCCGTACTTTAAAATGTATTTATTTTTTATTTCAAAATAGACTTTATTCGAGAAAGAAATATATACAGTACATGATCTTGTTGTACAGGGTCTTGGTGAGACCACACCTGGAGTATTGCGTACAGTTTTGGTCTCCAAATCTGAGGAAGGACATTATTGCCATAGAGGGAGTGCAGAGAAGGTTCACCAGACTGATTCCTGGGATGTCAGGACTGTCTTATGAAGAAAGACTGGATAGACTTGGTTTGTACTCTCTAGAATTTAGGAGACTGAGAGGGGATCTTATAGAAACTTACAAAATTCTTAAGGGGTTGGACAGGCTAGATGCAGGAAGATTGTTCCCGATGTTAGGGAAATCCAGGACAAGGGGTCACAGCTTAAGGATAAGGGGGAAATCCTTTAAAACCGAGATGAGAAGAACTTTTTTCACACAGAGAGTGGTGAATCTCTGGAACTCTCTGCCACAGAGGGTAGTTGAGGCTAGTTCATTGGCTATATTTAAGAGGGAGTTAGATGTGGCCCTTGTGGCTAAGGGGATCAGGGGGTATGGAGAGAAGGCAGGTACGGGATACTGAGTTGGATGATCAGCCATGATCATATTGAATGGCGAATGGTGCAGGCTCGAAGGGCCGAATGGCCTCTACTCCTGCACCTATTGTCTATGTTTCTATGTTTCTATGATCCTTCCAAAACTCCATCTGACATTCTCGGAGGGTATACATACATTCAATACAGTTTCCCCAAATCACAATTTTACCCCCCCCACCCTCACCACTCATGTGGTCCACTGGCATGGAATCCCTTTCTTTATTTTGATGGGCGCCTCCACCAGACCCTGCCCCCCCCCCTGATGTCCAGCCGCAAACGTTGCCTAGACTGTGGTCCTCTCGCTCCGAGCCTTGGCGTTGCTGCGCTAGCTTCAGTCGGATACTCATCATCAGTCATATTGAATGACGGATGCCCGGTCTCGAAGGGCCGAATGGACCTTTCTACCTGGGCCTGCACCTATTGTCCCAGCGTATGTTTCGTATTGCTTGGTAGTTTACACCCCAGCGGTATGAACATTGAACATTGAACATTGACTTCTCTAATTTCAGGTAGTCCCTGCTTTCTCCCTCCTTCCGCTCCCCTTCCCAGCTCTCCCACAGCCCACTGTCTCCGCCTCTTCCTTTCTCCTCCCCCCCCCCCCCGACATTAGTCTGAAGAAGGGTCTCGACCCGAAACATCACCTACTCCTTTTACATAGAAACATAGAAAATAGGTGCATGAGGAGGCCATTCGGCCCTTCGGCCATTGTGATCATGGCTGATCGTCCCCTATCAATAACCCGTGCCTGCCTTCTCCCCATATCCCTTGACTCCACCAGCCCCTAGAGCTCTATCTAACTCTCTCTTAAATCCATCCAGTGACTTGGCCTCCACTGCCCTCTGTGGCCGGGAATTCCACAAATTCACAACTCTCTGGGTTGTTTTTTCTTCTCACCTCAGTCTTAAATGACCTCCCCTTTATTCTAAGAATAAAGCTTTTATTCTGGCCTTTTTCTCCATAGATGCTGCCTCACCCGCTGAGTTTCTCCAGCATTTCTTGTCAACTTTTGTCTAATGGAAACATGTTCATTTCATTTTCACGCGGGATACCTCAAACATTAGTTCTAAAATCCGCACAAAAGAATATGGAAGATTTGGAAGCATGAAACCAAATTCTGGAGCAAGGAAGCTGTGTAGGAAGGAACTGCAGATGCTGGTTTAAACCGAAGATAGGAACAAAAAGCTGGAGTAACTCAGAGGGTCAGGCAGCATCTCTGGAGAGAAGGAATGGATGACGTTTCGGGTCGAGACCCTTCTTCAGGCTGAAAGATAGAGAGGGATCTTTCTTTACCTTTCAGTCTGAAGATGAGTTCTGACCCAAAATGTCACCAATTCCTTTCCTCTAGAAGATTTACGAGGATGTTGCCAGGACTCAAGGGCGAGGTTGAGGGAGAGGTTGAGCAGGCTGGGACTCTACTCCTTGGAGCGCAGGAGGATGAGGGGTGATCTAATAGAGGTGTACATCTATATCTCTTGTTTCACTTTCCCCTGACTCTGAATCTGACGATGGGTCTCGACCCGAAACGTCACCCATTCCTTCTCTCCAGAGATGCTGTCTGACTTGCTGCGTTACTCCAGCTTTTTGTGTCTCCCTTCAGCATGGAAACAGGCCGTTCGGCCCAACTTACCCATACTAACCACAATGCCCCATCTATACTAGTCCCACTTGCCCATGTTTGACACATATCCCTTTATCCCTTTTTAGTTTCGAGATACAGTGTGGCACATTCCATTGAATTTTCCCAAATTCCTGATCTTCATTATCAGTTGGTTTCCAAAAGTGGGGAGAAGAGTTGCTTTTTTAAGAAAGGAGATGAGGAGGAATTTCTATAGACAGAGGGTGGTGAATCTGTCGAATTAATTGCCACTAATGGCTGTGGAGGCCAAGTCAATGCGTATATTTATGGCGGAGATTGATGGATTCTTGATTAGTGTGGGTGTCCGGGGTTATGGGGAGAAGGCAGGAGAATGGGGTTGAGAGGGAAAGATAGATCAGCCATGAATGAATGGCATAGACTCGATGGACCGAATGGCTTAACTTTGTTCCTAGAACTTATGAACTTATGAATTTATGAACGGGCCCATCAGTGCACCAGTGAACCCCAAGCCACCCATCATCATCATTAGCAATTCAACCTGATGAAAGGGGCAGAATTTAGTTTTTTCTCTGTACGAATATCCTAGAGCCATGCGGTGTTCTGCAGCGCTCATCAATCAAGGAATATCATGGTAATCAGAAATTTACTTCAAAAGATAGAAACATAGAAAATAGGTGCAGGAGTAGAGGCCATTCGGCCCTTCGAGCCTGCACCGCCATTCAATATGATCATGGCTGATCATCCAACTCAGTAGTGCAGCAGTATCTATGGAGTGAAGGAAATAGGCAACGTTTCGGGCCGAATCCCGAAGGGGTTCGGCCCGAAACGTTACCTATTTCCTATGCCCTAGCTTTCATAGAAACATAGACAATAGGTGCAGGAGTAGGCCATTCGGCCCTTCGAGCCTGCACCGCCATTCAATATGATCATGGCTGATCATCCAACTCAGTGTCCCATCCCTGCCTTCTCTCCATACCCCCTGATCTCTTTAGCCACAAGGGCCACATCTAACTCCCTCTTAAATATAGCCAATGAACTGTGGCCTCAACTACCTTCTGCGGGAGAGAGTTCCAGAGATTCACCACTCTCTGTGTGAAAAATGTTTTTCTCATCTCAGTCCTAAAGGATTTCCCCCTTATCCTTAAGCTGTGACCCCTTGTTCTGGACTTCCCCAACATCGGGAACAATCTTCCTGCATCTAGCCTGTCCAACCCCTTAAGAATTTTGTAGGTTTCTATAAGATCCCCCCTCAATCTCCTAAATTCTAGCGAGTACAAGCCGAGTCTATCCAGTCTTTCTTCATAAGACAGTCCTGACATCCCAGGAATCAGTCTGGTGAACTGACCCGTTGAGTTACTCCAGCACTTTGTGCTTTGTAGTTTGTTTGTTTGTCTTTTTGCACAAAGTCCGCGAGCATTGCCACTTTTCATTTCACTGCACATCTCGTGTGTGTATGTGACGAATAGACTTGACTTGACGACAGAGAGTTCAGAACGGAAACAGGCCCTTCGGCCCACCCAGACCATGATCACCCGTTCATACTAGCAGTGTTATCCCACTTTCCCATCCACTCCCCGCACACTCGGGGACAATTTACAGGGGACCGATTAACCCACAAGCTCGCCGTACGTCTTTGGGATGTGGGAGGGAAACCGCAGCACCCGGAGGAAACCCACGAGGTTACAGGGGGAACGTGCAAACTCCACACAGGCAGCACCCGAGGTCGGGATTGAACCCGGCGCTGTGAGGCAGCGGCTCGACCCGCCGCGCCACTGCCCCGCCCGAAATTTGATTTGCTGATGTGATATAGGCTGAGAGAAGACACTGCAGATGCTGGAATCTTGAGCAAAGCACAAAGTGCTGGAGTAACTCAACGGGTCAGGAAGCATCTGTGGAGGGAATGGACAGGCCGTCTGAAAAGGTGTACCGACCCAAAATGTCAATGGACAATAGACAATAGGTGCAGGATTAGGCCATTCGGCCCTTCGAGCCAGCACCGCCATTCAATGTGATCATGGCTGATCATCCCCAATCAGTACCCCGTTCCTGCCTTCTCCCCATATCCCCTGACTCCGCTATCTTTAAGAGCCCTATCTAGCTCTCTCTTGAAAGTATCCAGAGAACCGGCCTCCACCGCCCTCTGAGGCAGAGAATTTCACAGACTCACAACTCTCTGTGTGAAAAAGTGCTTCCTCATCTCCGTTCTAAATGGCTTACCCCTTATTCTTAAACTGTGTGTGGCCCCTGGTTCTGGACTCCCCCAACATCGGGAACATGTTTCCTGCCTCCAGCGTGTCCAAACCCTTAATAATCTTTCAATAATCCAGAACAAGGGGTCATAGTTTAAGGATAAGGGGGAAACCTTTTAGGACCGAGATGAAGAAAACTTTTTTTCACACAGAGAGTGGTGAATCTGTGGAATTCTCTGCCGCAGAAGGTAGTTGAGGCCACAGTTCATTGGCTATATTTAAGAGGGAGTTAGATGTGGCCCTTGTGGCTAAAGGGATCAGGGGGTATGGAGAGAAGGCAGGAACAGGATACTGAGTTGGATGATCAGCCATGATCATATTGAATGGCGGTGCAGGCTCGAAGGGCCAAATGGCCTCTACTCCTGTACCTATTTTCTATGTTTCTATGTTTCCATGTAATAAGATACCCTCTCATCCTTCTCAACTCCAGAGTGTACAAGCCCAGCCGCTCCATTCTCCCAGCATATGGCAGTCCTGCCATCTGCCCAAGCCCCCTTCACAGATGCTGCCTGACCCGCTGAGTTCCTCCCCTCCAGCACGTTGTTTTTGTGTAAGGAACGCTGGAGGTATCTAGGAAAGTAATTGAACGAAGGTCATTGTGGCTGCCAATAATTTTGTTTCCATTGACATCTGAGATCAGGTGCTGGGGAATAACACAATACAATAGATGTCGAGGTTATACAAGGTTGTACACCTTATCGAATAAATGTCCACTTGGCCTGAATTTCCTTTGTTGACCAACTAAGTGGTTGCAAATGCACTTACGAATTTGGTCGCCATCCAGTTTGGTTCAGTATTCTCAGAGCGTTTCATTATTAACCATATAACCCTATAACCATATAACAATTACAGCACGGAAACAGGCCATCTCGACCCTCCTAGTCCGTGCCGAACACGTATTCTCCCCTAGTCCCATATACCTGCGCTCAGACCATAACCTTCCATTCACTTCCCGTCCATATAACTATCCAATTTATTTTTAAATGATAAAAACAAACCTGCCTCCACCACCTTCACTGGAAGCTCATTCCACACAGCCACCACTCTCTGAGTAAAGAAGTTCCCCCTCATGTTACCCCTAAACTTCAGTCCCTTAATTCTCAAGTCATGTCCCCTTGTTTGAATCTTCCCTACTCTCATTGGGAAAAGCTTATCTACGTCAACTCTGTCTATCCCTCTCACCATTTTAAAGACCTCTATCAAGTCCCCCCCTTAACCTTCTGCGCTCCAAAGAATAAAGCCCTAACTTGTTCAACCTTTCTCTGTAAATTATTCTTGAACATGTTAGAAAAATAGATCTAAACGTTTCTTCCTGTGTTTAGTTTCGAGAAACAGAGCGTAAAAAACAGGCCCTTCGGCCCACCGAGTCCATGCTGACCAGCGATCCCCGCACACTAACACTACCCTACACACACTAGGGATCACTTACAATTACACCAAGTCAATTGACCTAGAAACCTGGACGTTTTTGGAGTGTGGGGGGAAACCTGGAGATCTCGGAGAAAAAGTGTTTCCTCTTCTCTGTTCTAAATGGCTTACCCCTTATTCTTAAACTGTGTGGCCCCTGGTTCTGGACTCCCCCAACATCGGGAACCTGTTTCCTGCCTCCAGCGTGTCCAAGCCCTTAACAATCTTATATGTTTCAATGAGATCACCTCTCATCCTTCTAAACTCCAGAGTGTACAAGCCCAGCTGCTCCATTCTCTCAGCATATGACAATCCCGCCATCCCGGGAATTAACCTTGTAAACCTACGCTGCACTCCCCCAATTGGTACAGTGAAATTTGGGGTCACCATACAGCCATACGAATGAAAAAAGAACACAGGACACGATAAACATCCCCACACAGTGGAATCAACGTTTCCCACTGTGGGGGAAGGCACCAAAATTGTCATCCTCCTCTTTGATGTTCTTTGATGTTCACCTGTGGTTGGGTGAATATCAACGGACCTGAGGTCGTAGGTTTAAGGACAGAGGTTGAAGATTTAATAAGAGCCTGAGGGGCAACGTTTTCCACATAGAGGATGGTGGGAATATGGAACAAACTGCTAGAGGAGGTAGGTAGGTCCAATAACAATATTTAAATGACATTTGGACAGGTATGTACATGGATAGGACAGGTTGAGAGGGATATGGGCCTAATGCTGGCAGGTGGGACTGGTGTAGATGGGGCATGTTAGTTGGCATGGGAAAGTTGGGCCAAAGGGCCTGATTCCTTTCAGTATGACTCCATGTAGTAAACCCTTGGCAATCCAGGAGAGGCATAGAGTCATACATCAGAGAAGCAGGCTTTCCGGCCCACTATGTCCATACTGCCCATTGCACCTATCTACACTCATCCCATTTACTAAAGGTAGACTCAAAAAGCAGGAGCAACTCAGCAGGACAGGCAGCATCTCTGGAGCGAAGGAATGGGTGACGTTTCGGGTCGAGACCCTTCTTCAGACTTGACCCGAAACGTCACCCATCCCTTCTCTCCAGAGATGCTGCCTGTCCCGCTGAGTTACTCCAGCTTTTTGTGTCTATCTTCGGTTTAAACCAGCATCTGCAGTTCCTTCTCAAACATCCCATTTACTAGCTCCCCGCATTAAGTCTGTAGTCCTCTGGACAAGAGATTTGAACATTCGCATTGGCCGAACCGTTTAAGAATACATCCAACTTATCTGCCAATGCATATGTAAAAATTCCATGTCATTGTTTTTCACCACAGTTTTTTGATATGATATGCCATTTATTGATATGAAATTTTAATCCAATTTTAATTTATTGATATGAAATTTTAATCCAATTTCTGATTGTGTTATCTTTGATAAACCTTATCTTTAATTGCACACCACTTAACCTACTTACAAACCAACTTGTATCATTCACATTGAGGTCTCTCCTTAATAAGAGAGATTATATTTGAGATAAAGGAATCACGAGGACTTTACTATTGACTCTCCTCATGTTGAATGATGGAATCTGTGTCCATGTGACATGGGTTCCTATGGTATAAATATCGTGGCTCAGAAGCCAGACCTCACATTCTGCAAAGAGTCCAGCTGATTCAACATGAAGTCACTGATCTTAGCTCTCGTTTGCCTGCAGCTCTCTGATGCTATTATCTACAGGTAGGACAACCTTAACCCTTGAATGGGAGATGGAACAGAATCCAGGTTTATCAGGATGATGCCTGGATTAGGGCAGCATTGCATTAGTGCTAGAGCTACTGCCTTGCAGCACCTGAGACCCGGGTTTGATCCTGACCACGGGTGCTTGTCTCTATCCGCTTTTCCCCCCGTGGCCTGCGTGGGTTTTCTCCGAGATCTTCGGTTTCCTCCGGCGTAGACTGGATAGACTCGGCTTGTACTCGCTAGAATTTAGAAGATTGAGGGGGGGATCTTATATAAACTTACAAAGTTCTTAAGGGGTTGGACAGGCTAGATGCAGGAAGATTGTTCCCGGTGTTGGGGAAGTCCAGAACTAGTTGTCACAGTTTAAGGATAAGGGGGAAGTCTTTTAGGACCGAGATGAGAAAAACATTTTTCACACAGAAAGTGGTGAATCTATGAAATTCTCTTCCACAGAAGGTGGTTGAGGCCACAGTTCATTGGCTATATTTAAGAGGGAGTTAGATGTGGCCCTTGTGGCTAAAGGGATCAGGGGGTATGGAGAGAAGGCAGGTACAGAATACTGAGTTGGATGATCAGCCAAGATCATATTGAATGGAGGTGCAGGCTCGAAGGGCGGAATGGCCTACTCCTGCACCTATTTTCTATGTTTCTATGTACAGGTTTTCAGGTTAATTGGCTTGGGATAAAGTTTAAAAAAAATTGTTCCTAGTGTGTGTAGGGTAGTATTAATGTGCAAGGATCGCTGGTCAGTATGGACTCGGTGGGCCGAAGGGACTGTTTCTGCACCTTATTAACAAGGATGACAAGATATTAATTCATTAGGAAATATGCCCTGCATGGATCGCATGTGACCTCATGACAATCGAGCCATTCGCATTTCAGGATCCTGTACCTTCTTGCCGATGGCAACGGAGAGATGAGTGTGTGTGGGTCTTTGATGTTGCTGGCTGCCTTTTTGAGGCAGCGACTGCGATAGATCCCCTCGACGGTGGGGAGGTCAGAGCCGGTGACGGACTGGCAGTGGTCGCAACTTTCTGCAGTAAACATGATGAAGTCTGGGTGTGGGAATAACATTTCCGACTTTCTTCCCGCATTCACAGGGTTCCCTTGATTAAGGGGAAATCTGCCCGGGATGCTCTTCGGGAGCAGGGATTACTGGACGACTTCCTGAGGGAACATTATTCCGATCCCTGCGCAAAGTTTGATGGCCTCACCGGCGTGGCAACCCTGTCAACAACAGAACCTATGATCAACTACCTGGACGTAAGTTATTCCCGACTGTTATAAGTGGAAGTGTGATGGGAAAAAGCACACATTACTTACAGCCCAGTGGTATGAATATTGATTTCTCTAACTTCAAGTAATCCCTGCACTCCCCGCTCTCTCCATTCCTCCCCCACCAGCTTCTCGTTCTCACCCAGCAAACAGCTAACAATCCTTTATCACCGTTAGTTTTTTTGCATATCTTTTATTCATTTGTTCTATATCTCTCCACATCACTGTCTATAATCTCCCCTGACTCCCAGTCTGAAGAAGGGTCTCAGCCCGAAACGTCACCCATTCCTCTCCAGGGATGCCGCCTGACCCGCTGAGTTACTCCAGCATTTTTGTGTCTATCAGCATCTGCAGCTCCTCCCTACACTGTACCCTTTTCCTCTCTGCAGAGAGTTGCGGACGCAGCCCGGACCATCACACACACAAACCAACCTCCCTTCCATTGACTCCATCTACACCTCACGCTGCCTCGGCAAGGCCAGCAGCATCATCAAGGACCAGTCTCACTCCCTCTTCTCCCCTCTCCCATCCGGCAAGAGGTACAGAAGTGTGAAGACGCACACCTCCAGATTCAGGGACAGTTTGATTCTTCCCAGATGTTTTCAGGCAACTGAACTGTCCTCTCACCAACTAGAGAGTGGCCCTGACCTCCCATCTACCTCACTGGAGACCTTTGAAGTATCTTTAATTGGACCTCATTGAATGTTGTACCCTTTATCTGGTATCAGTCCAATAGACAATAGACAATAGACAACAGACAATAGACAATAGGTGCAGGAGTAGGCCATTCGGCCCTTCGAGCCAGCACCGCCATTCAATGTGATCATGGCTGATCATCCCCAAACAGTACCCCATTCCTGCCTTCTCCCCATATCCCCTGACTCCTATCTTTAAGAGCCCTATCTAGCTCTCTCTTGAAAGTATCCAGAGAACCAGCCTCCACCGCCCTTTGAGGCAGAGAATTCCACAGACTCACCACTCTCTGTGAGAAAAAGTGTTTCCTCGCCTCCGTTCTAAATGGCTTACTCCTTATTCTTAAACTGTGTGTGGCCCCTGGCTCTGGACTCCCCCCAACATCTGGAACATGTTTCCTGCCTCTAGCGTGTCCAAATCCTTAACAATCTTTGACCACTGTGTAAACATGTTTAGTCACAGAGTCATGGAGTTATACAGCATGGAAACAGGCCATTCGGCCCAACTTGCCCACACCGACCAACAATAGTCTTTTCACTGAAGATAGACACAAAAAGCTCAGCGGGACAGGCAGCGTTTTGTTTCCAACTTCGGTTTCACCATATAACCATATAACAATTACAGCACGGAAACAGGCCATCTCGGCCCTACAAGGCCGTGCCGAACAACTTTTTTTCCCTTAGTCCCACCTGCCTGCACTCATACCATAACCCTCCATTCCCTTCTCATCCATATGCCTATCCAATTTATTTTTAAATGATACCAATGAACCTGCCTCCACCACTTCCACTGGAAGCTCATTCCACACCGCTACCACTCTCTGAGTAAAGAAGTTCCCCCTCATATTACCCCTAAACTTCTGTCCCTTAATTCTGAAGTCATGTCCTCTTGTTTGAATCTTCCCTATTCTCAAAGGGAAAAGCTTGTCCACATCAACTCTGTCTATCCCTCTCATCATTTTAAAGACCTCTATCAAGTCCCCCCTTAACCTTCTGCGCTCCAGAGAATAAAGACCTAACTTATTCAACCTATCTCTGTAACTTAGTTGTTGAAACCCAGGCAACATTCTAGTAAATCTCCTCTGTACTCTCTCTATTTTGTTGACATCCTTCCTATAATTGGGCGACCAAAATTGTACACCATACTCCAGATTTGGTCTCACCAATGCCTTGTACAAAGTTTAAACCAACATCTGCAGTTCCTTCTTTCACAGAAGTTTTTTCACTGGCTGGAGAGCACAAATATCTAATCACTGAACCTCGGTACATGTGACAATGATAAATTAAACATGGTGTAATTTAGTCTCCTGTTAGCGCCCTTTAGTTTCCTGTTCCTCTCGATCCTTTATCCACCCATCTACTGATCCCCATCCTCACCCGTATCCACCTATCACCCCTCAGCCTTTGTCCTTCCCCCACCTCTCTTTTCCAGCTTTCTCCTCCCCACTCCAATCAGTCTGAAGAAGGGTCCCGACCTGAAACGTCACCTATCCCCGTTCTCCAGAGATGCTGCCTGACCCGCTGAGTAATGCCCCTGCCCCACTTAGGAAACCTGAACGGAAACCTCTGGAGACTTTGTGTCAGTCTCCCTACCTGCTTCCACTACCTGCAACCTCCAGCAACCACCTGCAACCTCCGGGAACCGCACGGAAACCTTGGGCGGGGCGCAAAGTCTCCAGGGGTTTCCGTTCAGGTTTCCTAAGTGGGACAGGGGCCATTACTCCAGCATTTTGTATTCTGCACAAGATTCCAGCATCTGCTTTTTGAGTCTAAAGACGCACTTTATAAAGACATAAAGTGTGTAAAAACTTCGGATGCTGTCTGTGTGGAGTTTGCACGTTTTCACAGTTTCCTCCGGTTGCTCCGGTTTCCTCCCACATCCCAAAGATGATTGGGGTTTGTAGATGAATCGGCCCCCTGTGAAATTGCCCCTAGTGCGTAGGGAGTGGACGAGAAAATGGGATGGTGTGGGAACGCTGGTCGGCGCGGCCTCGGTGGGCTGATGCACAGACTCTGAAAGGCCCGTGTTGACTTTCCATGTTGTGAATCTGAACTAAATATTATTTGTGTTTTTTGCCGACAGATGTCTTATTATGGAACAATCAGCCTTGGTAATCCTCCACAAAGCTTCACCGTCATCTTTGACACTGGTTCATCCAACCTCTGGGTCCCCTCTGTCTATTGCAGCGACGCTCCCTGCAGTAAGTCAACGTTCCCTGCCCTTGGATATATTTTAAGTTTTACTCGCATCCTGCGATTCCTAACGGTGGCGCAGCGGTAGAGTTGCCGCCTTACAGCACTTGCAGCGCCAGAGACCCGGGTTCGATCCCGACTACGGGTGCTGTCTGTACGGAGTTTGTACGTTCTCCCCGTGACCTGCGTGGGTTTTCTCCAAGATCTTTGGTTTCCTCCCCCCACACCCCAAAGATGTACAGATTTTTTTAGATTAATTGGCTTGGAATAAATGTAAATTGTCCCTAGTGTTGGATAGCGTTGGTGTGTGGGGATCGCTGGTCGGCGCGGACTCGGTGGGCCGAAGAGCCTGTTTCTGCACTGTATCTCAAAACTAAATAGACAATAGGTGCAGGAGTAGGCCATTCGGCCCTTCGAGCCAGCACCGCCATTCAAAGTGATCATGGCTGATCATCCAACTCAGTAGTGCAGCAGTATCTATGGAGTGAAGGAAATAGGCAACGTTTCGGGCCGAATCCCGAAGGGGTTCGGCCCGAAACGTTACCTATTTCCTATGCCCACAATCAGTACCCCCCCGCTCCTGCCTTCTCCCCATATCCCCTGACTCCGCTATCTCTAAGAGCCCGATCTAGCTCTCTCTTGAAGGTATCCAGAGAACCGGCCTCCACCGCCCTCTGAGGCAGAGAATTTCACAGACTCACAACTCACAACTAAACTAATTCCTCTGTAATTCCTTACACTAGCTCCGCCAAGGGCTGCTGGATTTCCTGGCTGCTAAACATTCTAATTCCCCTTCCCATTCCCACATTGACCTTTCAATCCTGGGCCACCTCCACTGTCAGAGTGAGGCCACACCCAAACTGGAGGAACAGCACCTCATATTCCACTTGGGCAACTCACAACTCAACCAAGATAGACACAAAATGCTGGAGTAACTGAGCGGGTCAGGCAGCATCTCTGGAGAAAAAGGATAGGTGATGTTTTGGGTCAGGACCCTTCTTCAGACTGTCCCGTCACCTATCCATGTTCTCCAGAGATGCTGCCTGACCCGCTGAGTTACCCCAGCACTTTGTGTCTGCCGATTAAGAAATCCCATCGACACTAGTCCCTCCTGCCTGCGTTTGGCCCTTTACCCTCTAAGCCTTGTACCTGCCTAAATGTCGTTTTAAATATTGTTATCATGCCGGCCTCAGCGACCTCCTCTGGCAGCTCGTTCCAGCAAGGATGGTGTGGTGTCAAAAATCATCTTTAATTAGAAGTGAGGTTTCAGGAAACCATTGGCAATAGACTTTGATTGAGTGTGGGTCTGTATTTTTTGTTTAGTTTAGAGATACAGCACGGAAACAGGCCCTTCGGCCCACTGTTTCAATGCCGACCAGTGCATTAATATTGCCCTACACACACTGGGGCCAATTTTACATTTACTCCAAGCCAATAAACCTGTAAACCTGCACGTCTTTGGAGTGTGGGAGAAAGCCGAAGGTCTTGGAGAAAACCCACAGGTCGGTGGAGGCAAGTCAGGATCGAACCCGCGTCTCTGGCGCTGTGAGGCAGCAACATCTACCTTGCCGCCCACGGTGTTATGTGAATGTGCTGAAACCTTTCTTCCATTTTAACGGAAGAAACTGCTGTCTCTTTTCAGTGAGCCACAAGAGATTCAGGCCGTCCTCCTCCTCGACCTACCGTTCCAATAACGAGCGCGTTGCCATCCAATACGGAACTGGGAGCATGACGGGAGTATTGGGATACGACACACTGAGAGTAAGTAGACTTCACTCCTCACCACATCACTCCAAAGTTCAGTCAAGAGTGTTTTCAGATCATCTCTCACCCTGGCCACAAACTCTTTGAATCACTTCCCTCTGGAAGGCAACTCCGGACTGTCAAAGCCGCCACAGCTGGACACCAAAACAGTTTTTAATCCACGGGCAGTAGCTCAACAGCCACAAGTCTGTAGCCTCCTTTTGATCTGGCATTTTATTTCATTCTTCATATGTGTAAATTATGATTTTTATTATTATTTTTTTTTTAATAGTTTTATTAGAAGCATATACATGTCAGATTCAGATTCAGATTCAGATTCAGATTCAGATTCAATTTTAATTGTCATTGTCAGTGTACAGTACAGAGACAACAAAATGCATTTAGCATCTCCCTTGAAGAGCGACATAGCAAACAATTTGAATAAATAATAATAAGTGTCCGGGGGGGGGGGGGGGGGGTGATTGGCAGTCACCGAGGTACGTTGTTGAGTAGAGTGACAGCCGCCGGAAAGAAGCTGTTCCTCGACCTGCTGGTTCGGCAACGGAGAGACCTGTAGCGCCTCCCGGATGGTAGGAGGGTAAACAGTCCATGGTTGGGGTGAGAGCAGTCCTTGGTGATGCTGAGCGCCCTCCGCAGACAGCGCTTGCTTTGGACAGAGTCAATGGAGGGGAGCGTGGAACCGGTGATGTGTTGGGCAATTTTCACCACCCTCTGCAATGCCTTCCGGTCGGACATCACACATCACACCGGTCATAACCAAAATGCAATTTGTTTATCAATTACATATTAACACAGCGCCTGTTTATAGATTTTTAATAGATTTTTTTGAAAGAAGGGAGGGAGAAAAACTTAAAAAATAAAATAGATTACTAATATCAGAATTTTGGAGATAGGTCCATAGTTTATAAAGTATAATTATTCATCCAATCTTGATGTTTTATTTTTAATTGTCTAATGTATATCGTGCTGTTACTTGCGAGCAGAGCATCGAGGCAAATTCCTTGTATGTGTACATACTTGGCTAATAAAATTAATTCAATTCAATTCAATTCAATTGTCACATATACTGGCAGCGGTTTACCTTATGCCCCTGTCCCACTGAGGAAACCTGAACGGAAACCTCTGCAGACTTTGTGCCCCACCAAAAAGTCTCCAGAGGTTTCCATTCAGGTTTCTTAAGTGGGACAGGGACAGTATAGATAGACACAAAACGCTGACGTAACTCCAGCGGGCCGGGCAGCATCTCTGGGGAGAAGGAACGGGTGACGTTCCGGTTTGAGACCCTTCGGTCAAACCAACGCCTCGACCCGAAACCCCCGCCCGCTCCTTCTCCCCAGAGACGCCGCCTGTCCCGCTGAGCGTCGCCAGCACTTTGTGCCCATGCTGGCGAATGGGAGGTGGACAGATGGACACAAAACGCTGGAGTAACTCAGCGGGTCAGACAGCATCATCCCTTCCCCAGACGTGTCCCACTGAGTTACTCCGGCGCTTTGAGTCTGTCTTGGGTGTAAACCAGCACCTGCAGTTCCTTCCTACAAGGTGGATACAGGATAACTCCAATTACATTCTCCTGATCTCGTTCCTTCTAGGTTGCTGACATCACCATCCGCGGCCAGGAACTGGGTTTAAGTTTGACTGAACCTGGCGGATTCTTCAACTATGTCAAATTTGATGGTATCTTGGGCATGGGCTACCAGTCTCTCTCCGCAGAGGGTGCCACCACTGTGCTACACAACATGATCTCTCAGAATCTTCTCTCCGAGCCCCTCTTCTCCGTCTACTTGACAAGGTCAGCGTCTCCCGCGTAAACCTTGTCGCGCCTTCGATGACTGAACAGAGCGCCCTTAATGCCGTGGATAGACAGGGGTGGCGGGGAGAAGGCAGGAGAATGGGGCCGGGAGGGAGAGGTAGATCAGCCATGATTGAATGGTGGAGTAGCCTTGATGGGCTGAATGGCCTCATTCTGCTCCTATCACCTATGACCTTATAGAAACATAGAAAATAGGTGCAGGAGTAGAGGCCATTCGGCCCTTCAAGCCTGCACCGCCATTCAATATGATCATGGCTGATCATCCAACTCAGTAGTGCAGCAGTAGCTATGGAGTGAAGGAAATAGGCAACGTTTCGGGCCGAATCCCGAAGGGGTTCGGCCCGAAACGTTACCTATTTCCTATGCCCTAGCTTTCATAGAAACATAGAAAATAGGTGCAGGAGTAGAGGCCATTCGGCCCTTCGAGCCTGCACCGCCATTCAATATGATCATGGCTGATCATCCAGTTTAGAAGGATGAGAGGAATCTCATTGAAACATATAAGATTGTTAAGGGTTTGGACACGCTGGAGGCAGGAAACATGTTCTCCATGTTGGGGGAGTCCAGAACCAGGGGCCACACACACAGTTTAAGAATAAGGGGTAAGCCATTTAGAACGGAGACGAGGAAACACTTTTTCTCACAGAGCGTGGTGAGTCTGTGGAATTCTCTGCCTCAGAGTGCGGTGGAGGCCGGTTCTCTGGATACTTTCAAGAGAGAGCTAGATAGGGCTCTTAAAGATAGCGGAGTCAGGGGGATATGGGGAGAAGACAGGAACGGGATACTGATTGGGGATGATCAGCCATGATCACATTGAATGGCGGTGCTGGCTCGATGGGCCGAATGGCCTACTCCTGCACCTATTGTCTATTGTCTAATAAAGTATTCATTCATTCATTGGTTCTTTGAGTGTTTTCGATGATTCTGGGCTATAATGATTCTAACCATTGTTTTGCAGAGGAGATGGTGAGTCTGGAAGTGAAATCATTTTTGGTGGAGTTGACCCCAGCCACTACCAAGGCTCAATCAACTGGGTACCTGTCACACATCAAGCTTACTGGCAGATCGAGATCCAAAGGTACGTGCTTGCAAATCTCTGACCAACACAATGTTGAGAGTAGTTCGCTCGCTACCCATCGGTCTTCAAAGATTAACTACATCAACCGGTGGTGCAGCGGTAGAATTGCTGCCTCACAGCACCAGAGACCCTGGTTCGATCCTGACCATGGGTGCTGTCGGTATAGTGTTTGTACGTTCTCCCCGTGACCACGTGGGTTTCCTCCGGGTGCTCCGGTTTCCTCCCACACTCCAAAGATGTGCAGGTTTGTAGGTTAATTGGCCCCCAGTGTGTAGGATAGAACTAGTGGACGGCTGATCACTGGTCAGCATGGATTCAGTGGGCAGAAGGGCCTGTTCCCATTTCTGAACTAAATCTAACGTTCTATAACGGCATTACATAGAAACATAGAAACATAGAAATTAGGTGCAGGAGTAGAGGCCATTCGGCCCTTCGAGCCTGCACCGCCATTCAATATGATCATGGCTGATCATCCAACTCAGTATCCCGTACCTGCCTTCTCTCCATACCCCCTGATCCCCTTAGCCACAAGGGCCACATCTAACTCCCTCTTAAATATAGCCAATGAACTGTGCCTCAACTACCCTCTGTGGCAGAGAGTTCCAGAGATTCACCACTCTCTGTGTGAAAAAAGTTCTTCTCATCTCGGTTTTAAAGGATTTCCCCCTGATCCTTAAGCTGTGACCCCTTGTCCTGGACTTCCCTAACATCGGGAACAATTTTCCTGCATCTAGCCTGTCCAACCCCTTTAAAAAGACACTTGGACAGGTACATGGATAGGAAGGATTTGGAGCAGGGGTGGGGAGCCTGCGGCCTTAAGGCTGCATGAGGCCTATAGGCCATTAAGTGCGGCCTTTTGAATGAATCCAAATTTTGTAGAACAAATCCTTTTATTTTTATTAATATGTTTTAGTTTGTCTTTTACCATTTTTCATTTTAATCTTAAAATGAACGTATTTAAAATACCAAAGAGTAAAAAAAGATTCAACTAAATAATCCTCCCCAACTGACGTCCACAACTAAAACATTAGTAAGTCACGGGGGTTACACAAAAAAGCTGGAGAAACTCAGCGGGTGCAGCAGCATCTATGGAGCGAAGGAAATAGGCAACGTTTCGGGCCGAAACCCTTCTAAGTCACGGGGTCTGTTTTAACAAAACAATGTACATTTTGAAGTATATCTAATTGAAGTTTCTTAGATGCGGCCTTATTAGATTACAGCTAACTTAATGCGGTCTTCCGATATGAAAATGTTCCCCACCCCTGATTTAGAGGGATATGGGCTAAATAAGGGCAAGTGGGACTAGTGTAGATTTGGCATCTTGG
This sequence comes from Leucoraja erinaceus, assembly GCF_028641065.1. Classification (NCBI taxonomy): domain Eukaryota; kingdom Metazoa; phylum Chordata; class Chondrichthyes; order Rajiformes; family Rajidae; genus Leucoraja; species Leucoraja erinaceus. Next base: position 30,725,270 of record NC_073400.1, on the reverse strand, counting down.
TCGGCAGGGACCAGTTGGGTCGAGGGCCCTGTTCCCTCATGACTCCATGTTTAAGAAGGAACTGCAGATGCTGGAAAATCGAAGGTAGACTAAAGTGCTGGAGAAACTCAGCGGGTGCAGCAGCGTCGATGGAGCGAAGGAAATAGGCGACGTTTTGGCCTGAAACCCTTCTGGAAATAGGCAACGTTTCGGGCCGAAACCCGGAAGGGTTTCGTCCCGAAACGTTGCCTATTTCCTCCGCTCCGTAGATGCTGCTGCACCCGCTGAGTTTCTCCAGCACTCACCACTCCATAATCTGGACAGTTGTTGACCAAGTCAATGTGTGTTTCTCCCCTCAGAGTGACTGTCAACGGGCAGGTGGTGGCTTGCAGCGAGGGTTGCCCCGCCATTGTAGATACCGGCACCTCCCTCCTTGTTGGACCCACCAGCGCCATCACCAACATCCAACAGGCAATCGGAGCCACACCTGGTTCCTATGGCCAGGTACCATTCACCTGTACTCACCTGAACTCACCTGCACCGTCCAATGTGTTGTACGATCAGCACCATGTTCTCTCCATTCAACTCAATTAGTTTGGATGTTTAGTGTAGCGTGCTTTGGTTTACTTCCGATTAGTTTAGTAGAGTTCTGTTTAGTTTAGTTTAGCATGGTTTGGATTAGCTTAGCATTGTTTAAGAAAGAACTGCAGATGCTGGAAGAATCGAAGGTAGACATAAATGCTGGAGAAACTCAGCGGGTGAGGCAGCGTCTATGGAGCGAAGGAATATGTGACGTTTCAGGTCGAGACCTGGAAGCATCTATGGAGCGAAGGAATAGGTGACGTTTCGTGTCGAGACCCAGAAGGGTCTCGACCCGAAACGTCACCTATTCCTTCGCTCCATAGATGCTGCCTCAGGTCACCCTATTCCTTCGTTCCATAGATGCTGCCTCACCCTCTGAGTTTCTCCAGCATTTTTGTCTACCTTAGTATAGTTCAGATTAATTTAGCATAGCTTAGTATAATTTAATTCACATTAGCATAGTATATATTAGTTTAGTTTAGCATATTTTAGCATTGTTTAAATTTGTTTAGATTAGTTTAAGATAGCTTATTTTTGATTAGTTTAGATTAGTTTAATATAGATTAGTTTAGATTAGTAAGAGTTTAGTATTGTTCAGTTTAGTTTAGCTCAGATTAATTTTCTATAGTTTAGATGAGTTTAGTTTCGATGTTTAGATTAGATTAGTATAGATTAGTTTAAATTAGATTTGTTTGGTTTAGTATAGCATAGTTTGAGTTTAGACTAGTTTAGGCGAGTTGAGTTGAGTTTAGATTAGATTAGTTTAGTTTATATAGTTTACTTGAGTTTAGATCAGTTTAGTTTCTTAAGAGTTTGGTTTTCTAGTTTTTAGTTGACTTTCCTCAGACATGACGGAGTGCAATCGTTTTGCTGAACACCTTGGCCTAAGTGATCTCCCAGTGGCCAAACACTTTAACTCCCCCTCCCATTCCCACACTGACATTTCTGTCCTGGGCCTCCTCCACTGTCAGAGTGAGGCCCAACATAATCTGGAGGAGCAGCGCCTCATATTTTCATTGGGCAATTTCCTTACAGCCCAGCGGTATGAACATTGACTTCTCTAACTTCATGTCTGCCTTGCTTTCCCTCTCTCTCTCCGTCCCTCCCCCACCCTAGTCATCGTACTAGTTTCATTGTTGTCATGTTGAGTTTCACTGTCTTTACAATTCGTTAGCACCTTCCCCACAGCCAACAATGGACCATTGTGGGCTCCACGTTTTCCCTGATCATCGTTGCTGGCTTTGATTTGTCCTTTTCACACCTTTGATTCATTTTTCCTTTGTACCCTTTTCATACCTCTCATTTCCCTCTCCCCTGACTCTCAGTCTAAAGAAGGGTCTCGACAACGAAACGTCACCTCTTCTTTCCCTCTCGAGATGCTGCCTGACCCGCTGAGTTACCCCGGCTTTTTGTGTCTGTGATCTGAACAATGTTGCCCTTGTCTTCCAGTACTCCATAAACTGCAATGATCTCAGCAGCATGCCTGATGTGGTCTTCACCATCAATGGATACGATTTCACTCTTCCCGCTAGCGCCTACGCACTCAAGGTACGTCATTGGACTCTGTATGGTATTGGTTGATTTTTCTAGGATGACTTAAATGAGTTCATAAATATGTTTACGGGTTCATAAATTCTAGGCTCAGAACAGGCCCATCAAGTCCACTCCAATCATGGCTGATCTATCTCTCCCTCTCAACCCCATTCTCCCCATAACCCCTGACACCCGCACTATTCAACAATCTGTCGGCCTCCGCCTTAAAAATGTCCACTGACTTGGCCTCCACAGCCGTCTGTGGCAATGAATTCACCACCCTCTGGCTAAAAAAAATCCTCCTCGTCTCCTTTCTCTATCTCCTGCTGTACCGGGCACTCTAGGCGTAGACCGTGGACTGTTGCGAATTGCTTTCCATCTCACGGGGCAAGGGGGACCCAGTGTGGGGGTGGGGGGGACAGCCGAGAGATCGGGGAGGGGGGGGGGGTGCGGAGGATGAAAGGACCTGGCATGGGATACTTTGTAACGTTGTCAGTCAGCGCCCTTTATCTAGCGACTCTTTGCATACCTTGAGAAAGCAAAACGAAGAATATCACTGTGACTTGGCACATGTGATAACAAAATATTCACTCACTCACTCACTCACTCACTCACTCACTCACTCACTCACTCACTCACTCACTCACTCACTCACTCACTCACCCATTCACTCATTGAGTGATTCATTCATTCATTTATTTCTTCTCCTCCAGAGCACCTACTACAACCAGGTTAGCTGCATGAGCGGATTTGGTGACACCGGCTCGAACCTCTGGATTCTGGGCGACGTCTTCATTGGCGAGTACTACTCCATCTTCGACCGTGGAAACAACCGCGTGGGTCTGGCCAAGGCCGTTTAACTCTTCCGTCCACCACCCGCCCCCATTGAAGATCCAGCCCCATTCAACTTGACTGAAGCCATCTCGCGATCCCCAGAGCCGCAACTCTCGCCATGCCACCCAGTACCAAAGATCAAGATGTCACTCTCGGATGTCCTATACTGAAGATACTCTGCTGACAGCTTCGAGTTCAGCGGCGATTTTCTCAGCGGTTTAATTAAAGGGAAGCTTCATTGCTTCAGGAAGATAAAAGGAAAAGAAATGATGCCGTCTGGATGGGATCTTAACACAGCCATGAATGAATGTTGGGCTGGGCTGGAGATGGGTAGTTAATATTATATAATTATTTCTGCTCTCTGATTCTACAGCATTTCTTTTGCATTTCGTCCTTGGTTCAGCTGTGACTTTCCATCATTCAATCTAAAGCCATGCGCATTCAGCTCAGTTTGGATGTAAAGGTGATCTAGGAATTACACAGCGTATTATTCTCTCCTGTGAAAGATCTGTTATTAAATAATGCCTGCAAATTTTCAATAAAATGGAATAATGAAACGCATATTATCAGACTTTTGGTTTCCTTTCCTCATGTCAGTTTGTACGTGTGAGGTGGGGCTCAACTCACGCAAGCATTGCACTAAAGTTAGACACAGAGTCCTGGAGTAACTCAGCAGGTCAGGCAGCATCTGTGGTGAAACGTGGATAGGTGACGTTTCACAGAGTGCTGGAGTAACTCAGCGGGTGCAGCAGCATCTATGGAGCTAAGGAAATAGGCAACGTTTCGGGCCGAAACCCTTCTGGGTTTCGGCCCGAAACATTGCCTATTTCCAGAAGGGTTTCGGCCCGAAACGTTGCCTATTTCCTTAGCTCCATAGATGCTGCTGCACCATAACTCAGTGGGTCAGGCAGCATCTGTGGAGAACATGGATAGGTGACGTTTCACAGAGTGCTGGAGTAACTCAGCGGGTCAGGCAGCATCTGTGGAGAACATGGATAGGTGAGTAACTCAGCGGGTTTCACAGCATCTGTGGAGAAGTGCTGGAGGAACTCAGTGAGTCAATAGACAATAGGTGCAGGAGTAGAGGCCATTCGGCCCTTCGAGCCAGCACCGCCATTCAATGTGATCATGGCTGATCATCCCCAATCAGTACCCCGTTCCTGCCTTCTCCCCATATCCCCTGACTCCGCTATTTTTAAGTACCCTATCTAGCTCTCTCTTGAAAGCATCCAGAGAACCCACCTCCACCGCCCTCAATAGCAAGAATGTCCTTCCTCAAATTAGGGGACCAAAACCGCACACAACACTCCAGGTGTGGTCTCACTAGGGCTCTGTACAACTGCAGAAGGACCTCTTTGCTCCTATATTCGATTCCTCTTGTTAAAAAAGGCCAACACGCCATTTGCTTTCTTCACTGCCTGCTGTACCTGCATGCTTACTTTCATAGACTGATGTACAAGGACCCCCAGATCCCGTTGTACTTCCTCTTTTCCCAACTTGACCCTATTTAGATAGTAATCTGACTTCCTGTTTTTGCTACCAAAGTGGAAAACCTCACATTTATCTACTGCATTAGGGGCGCTCCATTCTTTCATTGAAGACGTTACAAGATTTATTGATAAGTGACGCTAACCAGGTCTATCTGTGCCTTAAATATATCCGCTGACGTGGCCTCCACAGTCTTCTGTGGCAACGAATTCCACAGATTCACCACCCTCTGACTGAAGATACTTCTCCTCATCCCCTTCCTAAAGCACGTCCTTTAATTCTGAGGCTGTGCCCTCTAGTCCCAGACTCTCGCGTTCAGCAGCGTTTCCTCGTCTCTAGAGCATTGTTGACTCATGGCGAGATTGAGTTTCTTTGCCTTCTGATATCTAACAGGGAAGTAAAACAACAGGGTCAAACGTAGTCTAGAGTTTGGTTTAGAGATACAGCATGGAGACATGCCCTTCGATTCCACGCCGACCAGCGATCAGCCGCTCACACGACGAGTTCTATGTTATCCACCTTTCTCATCCACTCCCTACACACTAGGGGGCATTTTACAGAGGGGTCGATTAGCCGGAAAACCCGCACGCCTATGGGACGTGGGAAGAAACCGGAGCACCCGGAGGAAACCTGACCTCGAGTGCTGTCTGGGTGGAGTTTGCATGTTCTTCCAGTGACCTTTACCCACAGTGGGAGAGTCAAGAGCCGTGTGGACATGGATTTGAGGTGAGAGAAGGGCAAGATTTAATATGCACATGAACAGCCAGTCCAACTTTGTCCACCCACCCTCTGTAGCCAGCACCCTGTCATTCAGGCACCATTCTGGCAAACCTCCTCTGCATCCTCTCCAAAGCCTCTGCATCCTTCTCTGTAACGGGGGGTGGCCAGAGCTGGGTGCAACAACCCAAATGTGGCCTGGCCAACGTCCGATAAAGCTGCAACATGGCTTCCTGACTCTTGAACTCAATGCCCTGACCTATGAAGACCAGCAAACCCCACGCCATCTTTACCCCTGTATCTATTCTAGGCACAAACTGTAATCCCTGACATCTAAACCAGTCGAGAATCTGTCAATCTCCACCACAGGAGGCAGCGGAGGCCAATCCACTGGATGTGTTCAAGAGGGAGTTAGATTTAGCCGTTAGGGCTAACGGAATCAAGGGGGATGGGGGAGAAAGCAGGAACGGGGGTACTGATTTTGGATGATCAGCCGTGATCATATTGAATGGCCACAAAGGGCCGAATGGCCTACTCCTGCTGGCAACGAAGGGCTGAATGGCCTACTCCTGCTGGCCACGAAGGGCCGAATGGCCTACTCCTGCACCTGATTCCTATGTTTCTATGTTTCTTATCTCCACATTACAAATATCCACTGACTTGGCCTCCGCAGCCGTCTGTGGCAATGAATTCCACAGATTCACCACCCTCTGGCTAAAGAAATTCCTCCTCATCATCATCTCCTTCCTAAAGGTAATGGGAGACAGGGTGGCACAACGGGGTGGGGGTGGGGGGGGTGGGGGGGTGGGGAATGCAGAGGAACGGGAGAGGTGGGGGGGAACGGGAGAGGGGGGGGAGTTATTTAAAATTAATCTCCTCAAGACTTTGCCTGATTATTTTACTGGGTGGAACTGTTACACAACTCGCTCTCTCTCTCTCTCTGGTATTGTGCAGCCCAGTGACTAACCCTTATACAAAGCATGTTTCAGATGCTACTGATAGAGTGGGTAAACGTTCCCATTGTAATAGTTACGTGAACACGTCCAAACGTTATCAGTTACGCTGTTGACTAATTCCTGCCTCATTTGCCCTGCACCTTGGCACAGGGCTGGTCTTTCATATTGTGTTGTGGTCTTTAATAATCTGGTGGTACAAGTTCTCTGGTATTGCAGGTCCGTTGCCTGAGACCAGCGCGATGAAGCACGTTGCGATGAAATGGTTAATCCTTGCACTCATTTGGTTCGACCTTTCAGAGGGTCTTGAAAGGTAATTAAACAAAACCTCTTTTGGTTTGACTTGGGGACACAGAGGTATTGGAGTTAGGCAGGCAAACGCCTCCGTTGCCATGCTGTGAGAACAGAGAGGATGAGAAGGAGTTTCTTCCCATATAGAGGCCATTAGGACTGTAAACACCTATTTCTCCAGGGACGAGCTTTACTGAACCATTCTACTGTTGTGTGGTGTCTTTTTAAAATTGCTGGGTTTTTTTTCATTTTTCTTCACTCCCTCCCAATACAATACAATACCTTTTATTTGTCATTTGAACCTCACATGAGGTTCAAACGAAATTTGGTTTCTGCAGCCGTACAAGAAAAGAACCAAGACACACACCAACACAATCCACACAAACATCCATCACAGTGAGTCTCCTCCTTACTGTGATGGAAGGCAAAGTCTTGTCTCTCCCCTGCTCTCCATTCCTCTCCCGAAGTCGAGGTCAAAGGCCCCGGCGGGCGCTAGCAAGTCCGCGGCCACTGAAAGCCACGCCGGGCGATGTAAGGCCCTGCCCCCGGGTCTTGATGTTGGAGCCCCTGGCGGGCGCTAGGAAGTCCGCTGCAATTTAAAGCCATAAATATGTAATATGTGAATATGCGATTGTGTTCCATTCTGTTTTGTAGTTTGTTTGTTTGTTTTTTGCACAATTCGCGAGCATTGCCACTTTTCATTTCTCTGCACATCTCGTATGTGTATGTGACAAATAAACTTGACTTGACTTGAGAGTCAGGTGGACACAGAATCTTTAGCCCACCAAGTCCACGCCAACTATTCTTTTTTACTACTGGGCAACTAATTTAAAAAAAGTTAACTTTCTGGTTGGACGGTACATGTCAACATGTAAATTGGTTAAAAATGGAGAGGGAAGAATGTTTGCCTTTTAGTATAGGCTCGATCCTCCTATCTCTAATACATTTGAATAAGTCAACGTACAGCAAAAGGATTTGAGTATAGGGGCAGGGAGGTTCTACTGCAGTTGTACAGGGTCTTGGTAAGACCACACCTGGAGTATTGCGTACAGTTTTGGTCTCCAAATCTGAAGTAAGACATTCTTGCCTTAGAGGGAGTACAGAGAAGGTTCACCAGACTGATTCCTGGGATGTCAGGACTTTCATATAAAGAAAGACTGGATAGACTCGGCTTGTACTCGCTAGAATTTAGAAGATTGAGGGGGGATCTTATAGAAACTTACAAAATTCTTAGGGGGTTGGACAGGCTAGATGCAGGAAGATTGTTCCCGATGTTGGGGAAGTCCAGGACAAGGGGTCACAGTTTAAGGATAAAGGGGAAATCCTTTAGGACCGAGATGAGAAAAACATTTTTCACGGAGAGAGTTGTGAGTCTCTGCCACAGAAGGTAGTTGAGACCAGTTCATTGGCTATATTTAAGAGGGAGTTAGATGTGGTCCTTGTGGCAAAAGGGATCAGGGGGTATGGAGAGAAGGCAGGTACAGGATACTGAGTTGGATGATCAGCCATGATCATATTGAATGGCGATACAGGCTCAAAGGGCTGAATGGCCTACTCCTGTACCTATTTTCTATGTTTCTATGTTTCTATGAAGGGGAAAATAATTAATAGGAGTCTGAGGGGTATCTTTTTCACGCAAAGTGTGTTGTGGGTGTATGGAATGAGCTGCCAGAGGAGGTAGTTGTGACTGGGTCTAACCCAATGTTTAGGAAACAGTTGGACAGGTGCACGGATCGGACAGGTTTGGAGTGATATGGGCCAAACGTGGGCAGGTGGGGCAAGTATAGCTGGGATATGTTGGGCAAGTTGGGCCGAAGGGCCTGTTGGTGATAGGATGGTTCAATTACCTGCAAGTAAGTAATCATATCAGTGTGCATGTGATCCATATCCCTCCATTCACTGCTTATCCATGTGCCAATTTTTTTTCCCATGGTATCTCCACAGAATCCCACTGAGGAGGCACAAGTCGATCCGGCAAAGGATGAGGGAGAAAGGGATGCTGTCGGAATTCTGGGAGCACAACAAGTTGGATCTGATCCAAAGTGGCCACGCTCAACAATGTTCCACACTGCAGACATCGACTGAACCTCTTCTCAACTACATGGATGTAAGTTACATACAGCAGCCTGGGTCTTCAGAAAAACATAGAAACATCGACAATAGGTCCAGGAGTAGGCCATTCGGCCCTTCGAGCCAGCACCGCCTTTCAATGTGATCATGGCTGATCATCCCCAATCAATACCCTGTTCCTGCTTTCTCCCCATATCCCTTGTTTCCGTTAGCCCGAAGAGCTCTATCTAACTCTCTCTTGAAAACCTCTAGTGAATTGGCCTCCACTGCCTTCTGTGGCAAAGAATTCCACAGATTCACAACTCTCTGGATGAAAAGGTTTTTTCTCATCTCAGTCCTAAATGGGTGACGTTTCGGGTCAAGGCCCCTTTTTTCAGACTGAAGAAGGAGTGTCGAAAGTCACCCATTGCTTCTCTCCAGAGATGCTGCCGGTCCCGCTGAGTTACTCCAGCATTTTGCGTCCATCTTCAAATGACGTCACGCGCTCCAGACGGCTGTGCGGTCGAATGAATTCGAGCGCGACCTTCGTGTGAACGTCACGGCTCAACGCGACCACGAGGTTGCGTAATTTGCGTGCCAAGGACACGTAAGTGGGACATGCCCTTAACACTTATTCTTACACTGTGAACCCTGGTTCTGGACTCCCCCAACATCGGGAACGTTTTTCCTGCATCTAGCCCGTCCAATCCCATAGGAATTTTACATGTTTCTATAGCATAAAAATAAAATAGATAAAAAAACAAATACAAAACAAAACCGAATCTGAACTGAGAATTTCAACAATTTAAGTCTGGTTGGCATCAAGTGCGTTCCACCCTATAGAGGTAAAATAATTTTTATAAAGGTTAAAGAGGGAGCAATTTATGTTGTATGTAAATGTTCAATACATTTTCCCCAAGTCTTATCAAATTTAACCAAGGGGCGGGACTGTCATATGTTGATAGAATGGAGCGGCTGGGCTTGTAAACTCTGGAATTTAGAAGAATGAGAGGGGACCTTATTGAAACATAAAAGACTATTAAGGGTTTGGACACGCTAGAGGCAGGAAACATGTTCCCGATGTTGGGGGAGTCCAGAACCAGGGGCCACAATTTAAGAATAAGGGTTAAGCCATTTAGAACAGAGACGAGGAAACACTTTTTCACACAGAGAGTTGTGAATCTGTGGAATTCTCTGTCGCAGTGGAGGCCAATACTCTGGAGGCTTTCAAGAGAGAGCTAAATAGAGCTCTTAAAGATAGCATGGTCAGGAGATATGGGGAGAATACAGGAACGGGGTTGATCAGCCATGATCACAATGAATGACGGTTCTGGCTCAAAGGGCCGAATGGCCTACTCCTGCACCTATTGTCGATTGTCTTTTGTCTGAATGGAGGCGTAGGAAGGAACAAGGACCCTGGAGAAGGGTCCGGACCCGAAAAGACGCCCATTCCTTCTCTCCAGCCACGCTGCCTGTCCCGCTGAGTTACTCCAGCATTTTGTGTTTATTTTTCCTATTAAACGGAGCACCAGGCTCGGGATGTTTAGTGAACTTTCTCTGCTCCTATTTTGCTGTGTTCTTGACTCCTGCTCACCGACTGCCAGATTGACTGGGCTGTTCACCTTTCTCGCCAGACGCAGTACGCAGGGATCATTTCCATCGGCACACCGCCACAGAACTTCACGGTCGTATTTGACACCGGCTCATCAAACCTGTGGGTGCCATCCGTCTATTGCTACAGTGCAGCCTGCAGTAAGTACAGTCAGAGGCACCGTACACCCCGACTATCACGGGGTGGAAGTATCGTATACTAGAGGACATACTGTAGCTTTAGCGTGAGAGGGACAAAGTTTAAAGGTGATGTGTTATATAGTCAATACACAATGGACAATAGGTGCAGGAGTAGAGGCCATTCGGCCTTTCGAGCCAGCACCGTCATTCATTGTGATCATGGCTGATCATCCCCAATCAGTACCCCGTTCCTGCCTTCTCCCCACATCCCCTGACTCCGCTATTTTTAAGAGCCCTATCTAGCTCTCTCTTGAAAGCATCCAGACAACCGGACTCCACCGCCCTCTGAGGCAGAGAATTCCACAGATACACCACTCTCTGTGTGGAAAAGTGTCTCCTTGTCTCCGTTCTAAATAGCTTACCCCTTATTCTTAAACTGTGGCCCCTGGTTCTGGACTCCCCCAACGTCGGGAACATGTTTCCTGCCTCTAACGTGTCCAATCCCGTAATAATAGTCTGAAGAAGGTTTCGGCAGGAAACGTTGCCTATTTCCTTCGCTCCATAGATGCTGCTGCACCCGCTGATTTTCTCCAGCATTTTTGTGTACCCCTTAATAATCTTATATGTTTTAATAAGATTCCCTCTCATCCTTCTGAAGCCCAGAGAATACAAGCCCAGCTGCTTCATTCTCTCAGCATATGACAGTCCCGCCATCCCGGGAATTAACCTTGTAAACCTACGCTGCACTCCCTCAATAGCAAGAATGTCCTTCTTCAAATTATGATTACACTCATGTGTGGTCTGCTTTGACTGGGTCACACACCAATAAAAACTTCTCACGCTATATCAGTATACGCAACCATAACCCATCAATACTGTGGACTAATGCCCCAGTTGTGAAGATTGAGCAAGGAACTGCAGATGCTGGTTTAAAGCGAAGATAGACACAAAGTGCTGGAGTAACTCAGCGGGACAGGCAGCATCTCTGGGGAGAAGGAATGGGTGACGTTTCGGGATGAGACACTTCTTCAGACTCAGATCCCTCTCTAAGCCTGAAGAAGGGTCTCGACCCGAAACGTCACCCATTCCCTCTCTCCAGAGATGCTGCCTGTCCCGCTGAGTTACTCCAACATTTCTGTGTCTAAGGTTGAAGGTAGAACTGACAGAAGTTCCGGGTCCCAGGTGTGAAAGTTTCTTCCTTTTGCCTTTTGCAGACTGTCTTGTAATCAAACCATGACAAAGTATTAGGTGAATCACAGAGCATTTATTAAAGCCCATGCAGAGAGCACAATACATACTGTTGCACTTGTTGCAGCATCTTACAGACTGTCGTGCTAAGGAACAAGCAGGCTGTTATCAGTAATAATGCCCCTGTCCCACATAGGAAACCTGAACGGAAACCTCTGGAGACTTTGCACCCCACCCAAGGTTTCCGTGCGGTTCCCGGAGGTTGCAGGTGGTTGCCGGAGGTTGCAGGTAGTGGAAGCAGGTGGGGAGACTGACAAAAACCTCCGGGAACCGCTCAGAAAGCTTGGGTGGGGCGCAAAGTCTCCAGAGGTTTCCGTTCAGGTTTCCTAAGTGGGACAGGGGCATTACTGCATTCCTCCTCAAATCCCGGACTGGTTTACATAATGGAATGTGTAATATGCATAATATATGTGGTGAAGGTTATATTGACAGCGAATAATATGGTTGATCTACACAGAGCAACACAACAAATTTATCCCAGAGAACTCCTCGACGTACAAGAGAGATGGCCGCCCGTTCTCGATCCACTATGGTACGGGCAGCCTCTCCGGAGTTCTTGGAACGGACACAGTGAACGTGAGTAACTCTTCTGAGATGTGGCGGTCTGGTTCAGAAGTGTCCTTGCACCCGTCTCTGTTGTTGCTGCCTCACAGCGGCGAGAGACCGGGGTCTGGCTCACCGCAGATCGAGGGACCACCTTCGAGGGCCAGTTAGCAGTCGGGCTGTGGGAGGGAGGGGGTGCAGGGCCTCGATGGGGGGAGTGCTGGAGGACTACAGTGGTGGAGGACACCAACGGCTAGGCTTGGCCAGGACCACCCCTGCAATCCCTCCCGGTTAATTCTTACAAAATTCTTAAGGGGTTGGACAGGCTAGATGCAGGAAGATTGTTCCCAATGTTGGGGAAGTCCAGGACAAGGGGTCACAGCTTAAGGATAAGGGGGAAATCCTTTAAAACCGATATGAGAAGAACTTTTTTCACACAGAGAGTGGTGAATCTCTGGAACTCTCTGCCACAGAGGGTAGTTGAGGCCAGTTCATTGGGGCTATATTTAAGAGGGAGTTAGATGTGGCCCTTGTGGCTAAGGGGATCAGGGGGTATGGAGAGAAGGCAGGTACGGGATACTGAGTTGGATGATCAGCCATGATCATATTGAATGGCGGTGCAGGCTCGAAGGGCCGAATGGCCTACTCCTGCACCTAATTTCTATGTTTCTATGTTTTTCTATGTTAAGCCAAGATCCCGGCAACATCTGGGACTTGTAATAGAAATGTTACAAAAATCTGAGATTTAAAAAATCAAGTAATCAAAAATCTGTAATTTATCCCATCAGATAAAGCATAAAAAGAAGTTTAATTTGACACCTAATTTACTTTCATATCTTCAGTATTAAAAAAGTTATGGCCATTTTCATACTCGGAAATTAGCACCTTGTTCCCTATTGCTTTTCCATTGACTTAACACAAAAGTTGTGATCCAGGACAGTCAAAAGCCCATAACTTTCTTAAAAATTAAGAGAACTGAAAGAAATTTTCAGTTATTATAGATTGAAACATTCTGAAACTAATATGAAACAATCTTACTTAGATGACTTGAAATTAAAGCCTATAGTTAGTTACCTAATTGTAGCTAATTACAAAATTCAATAACTAGATCTAAACATCTATCAATTTCTTAAGAATAGATTAACATTTTTAAATAGCCTAAGTGTCCAAATAACATTCACACAAGAATTCACAATATAACATAATTTATAAATCTCATTGTCATGGATTTATAGGCCAAATGGAAGGAGTGTTTAATACCTGCAAATTAATGGCCATTTAAATCATCTTGCGAGTGGGTTTTTCTGGAACGCGATCATTTGGAACGTTGCGGTTGCAGTGAATTTAAACCCCATATCGGCAGGAAAAATACTGCCGATTCGTATGGGGGGGGAAAAAATCACAGTTTCGCAACGTAAAACGTGAATTAAAGGCATCATAAGGAGCACTTTTATACATCAAATAAACGGCTTTCCTTTACCTGTCCCGTTCGTGAAATCCGTCCCCGTTGTCGGCGTTGACGGCTTTAGAAGCTGATTTTAAAATTAGTCCAGCGCTGAACTAGTCGGGCTATGAAAAAGAAAATATACAGAACGCCCGTTCAGCAAAAGCTTGGACTCCAACCAAATATAATCCAGGACAAGGTAGGAGAAAAAAACGCGTTTTAACCCCCGCCCCGCCCCCCCCCCCCCCCCCCCCCCAAAGGCGCCAAAATTGCGCACACGGCCAGTGGCCGAATTGCAGCGCCGCTGAAGATAAGTCTTGCAACATACCTACTTGTAAACGGCATTTAACTGGCGACTCTGTCCACTGTCTGAGTGTACTGCTGCTGTACACTTGTACTGCATCTGAGATGCTTATCTAAGTGCATCGTAGCCTTGATGTATACTTGTACGTCTTTGGAGTGTGGGAGGAGACCGAAGATCTCGGAGAAAACCCACGCAGAGCACGGGGAGAACGTGCAAACTCCGTACAGACAGCACCCGTAGTCGGGATCGAACCTGGTTCTCTGGCGCTGTGAGGCAGCGACTCTCCCGCTGTGCCACCGTGCCACCCTGGTACATGTGACAAATAGTGTACCGTACAGTCCTGGTACAATGGGGTGGCCCCTCGGACTGATGGAACCTCTGGTGTTGTCTCCTGTGTTTAGGTTGAAGGTCTCTCCGTGGTGGGACAGCTATTCGGTGAGAGCGTGACAGAGCCGGGCACCACCTTCGAGCATTCCCCGTTCGATGGCATCCTTGGTCTGGCCTACCCATCCATCGCTGCAGCCGACGCCACTCCGGTGTTCGACAACATGATGGCACAAGGCCTGGTGGCCCTGCCCCTGTTCTCCGTCTTCCTTTCCAGGTACGACACTCCAGTGCAGAATAGACCTGCTGAAATACGTTCATAGACCAGACGATATGATAGGGATTGGACAGGCTGGACGCAGGGAAAATTGTCCCGATGCTGGGGGGAATCCAGAACCAGAGGTCACACACAGTTGAAGAATAAGGGGTCGGACATTTAGGACTGAGATGAGGAAAAACTTTTTCACCCAGAGAGTTGTGAATCTGTGGAATTCTCTGCCACTGAAGGCAGTGGAGGCCGATTCACTGGATGTTTTCAAGAGAGAGTTAGATTTAGCTCTTAGGGCTAAAGGAATCAGGGGATATGGGGCGAAGGCAGGAACGGGGTAGTGATTTTGGATGATCAGCCATGACCCTATTGAATGGCGGTGCTGGCTCGAAGGGCTGAATGGCCTACTCCTGCACCTATTCTCTATGTTTCCATGATTCTATGATACCATAGAACTTTCAAAGCCAGGATTGGACTCATAAGCCACCTGAGAGTCCATTAAAATAACAGAACATAGAACATCATCCTCAACGTCGAGGGGGGGGGGGGGGGGGGGGGGTCAGTTTCCAGCATTTTTTGTGTCTACCTTGAGCAACATATGAGGAAAGATTGAAAAAACTATGCTTGTATTCACTGGAGTTTAGAAGGATGAGGGGTTATCTTATAGAAACATATAAAATTATAAAAGGACTGGACAAGCTAGATGCAGGAAAAATGTTCCCAATGTGGGGTGAGTCCAGAACCAGGGGCCACACACACTTAGAATAAAGGGGAGGTCATTTAAGACTGAGGTGAGAAAAAAACATTTTCACCCCGAGAGTTGTGAATTTGTGGAATTCTCTGCCACAGAGGGCAGTGGAGGCCAAGTCACTGGATGGATTTAAGAGAGAGTTAGATAGAGCTCTAGGGGCTAGTGGAGTCAAGGGATATGGGGAGAAGGCAGGCACGGGTTATTGATTGGGGACGATCAGCCATGATCACAATGATTGGCGCTGCTCGCTCGAAGGGCCGAATGGCCTCCTCCTGCACCTATTTTCTATGTTTCTATCTATCTAATATTTGAACAAACGTCTTTAGTTTTAAAGGTTTTAAAGAATTTGTCTTTTTGTTGTTTTTTTCCCCTTCCCAGGAACTCCAACGATGAGTCAGGCAGCGAGATCGTTTTTGGCGGGTTCGATATTTCTCATTTCACCGGGGAACTCCACTGGGTTCCTGTAACCCACCAAGGATACTGGCAAATCCGGCTAGACGGGTAAACGCCGGCACTGCTCGCGCATCGTCTGGCCACCGGACCCTTCCGCCGTCTGGTGGGCAGATGATTGGTCAAAGTCCAGACGTGGCCAGGCTTTGTCTCGCCTCCCCCCCCCTTCCACCCACCCCCCCCCCCACCCTCCCCGACAATCAATCCTAAGACGTGAGGGTTTGTATGTTCATTGACTTTGGTAAATTGTCCCTAGTGTGTAGGATAGAGCTAGTGTGATCATAGGTTGGCACGGACCCGGTGGGCCGAAGGGCCTGTTGACACACTGTGTCTCTAAACTAAATTAAACTAAACTAAACTCATCAGCAGATGCTGGTTAATACACAAAAAGGACACCTTCTCTCTGCAACTAACGTTAAATTCAGGTCGGTGTGGGAAAGAACTGCAGATGCTGGATAAAATCGAAGATAGACACAAAATGCTGGAGTAACTCAGTAGGTGAGGCGGCATCTATGGAGAGAAGGAATGGGTGACGTTTCGTGTCGAGACTGAAGAAGGGTCTCGACTCGAAACGTCGCCCATTCCTACTCCCCTGAGATGCTGCCTCACCCGCTGAGTTGCTCCAGCACTTTCTGATCGATAGTCTGTGCAGACTCGGTGGGCCGAAGGGCCTGTTTCCTTGCTGTGTCTCTAAACTAAACCAAAATGACTTTGATTTGTTCTTTTCACACGTTTCATTTGATCTTTGTGTCTTTACATACCTCTCATAGAAACATAGAAAATAGGTGCAGGAGTAGAGGCCATTCGGCCCTTCGAGCCTGCACCATTCGCCATTCAATATGATCATGGCTGATCATCCAACTCAGTAGTGCAGCAGTAGCTATGGAGCGAAGGAAATAGGCAACGTTTCGGGCCGAATCCCGAAGGGGTTCGGCCCGAAACGTTGCCTATTTCCTATGCCCTAGCTTTCATAGAAACATAGAAAATAGGTGCAGGAGTAGAGGTCATTCGGCCCTTCGAGCCTGCACCGCCATTCAATATGATCATGGCTGATCATCCAACTCAGTATCCTGTACCTGCCTTCTCTCCATACCCTCTGATCCCCTTAGCCACAAGGGCCACATCTAACTCCCTCTTAAATATAGCCAATGAACTGTGGCCTCAACTACCTTCTGTGGCAGAGAATTCCACAGATTCACCACTCTCTGTGTGAAAAAACGTTTTCTCATCTCGGTCCTAAAAGACTACCCCCTTATCCTTAAACTGTGACCCCTTGTTCTGGACTTCCCTAACATCGGGAACAATCTTCCTGCATCTAGCCTGTCCAACCCCGTAAGAATTTTGTAAGTTTCTATATAATCCCCCCTCAATCTTCTAAATTCCAGCGAGTACAAGCCGAGTCTATCCAGTCTTTCTTCATATGAAAGTCCTGACATCCCAGGAATCAGTCTGGTGAACCTTCTCTGCACTCCCTCTATGGCAATAATGTCCTTCCTCAGATTAGGAGATCCCTGACTCTCAGTCTGAAGAAGGGTCTCGATCAGAAAAGCAACCTACTCCTTCTCTCCAGAGACGCTGCCTGTCCCGCTGAGTTACTCCAGCATTTTGTGTCTATCTTTGTTGTAAACGAACATCTGCAGTTCCTTCCTATCCTAAACTTAATTGAACTCTCCATGTATTTGTCAGTACAGGAAGCAGGGGATTGCAGTTTTACTGCACACCATTAGATGGCAGTAGTTCCTGCATTTGGAGTAGTTGGAGTTAATGTGAATGGCCAACTAGTACAAGTCTTTCCAAGATCTAATCTTCCTATTTCTTTACATGTTTAGTTTAGTTTAGTTTAGTTTAGAGATACAGCACGGAAACAGGCCCTTCGGCCCACCGGGTCCGTGCTGTCCAGCGATCCCCGCACACTAACACTAGGGGACAATTTATACATTTAAACCAAGCCAATTAACCTACAAACCTGTACGTCTTTGGAGTGCGGGAGGAAACCGAAGATCTCGGAGAAAAACCCACGCAGGTCACGGGGAGAACGTGCAAACTCCGTACAGGCTTCTTTACATCTTTCTTTACATTATTTTCCTTCAATTAATTATGGGCGGCACGGTGGCGCAGCGGCAGAGTTGCTGCCTCACAGCGAATGCAGCTCCAGAGACCCAGGTTCGATCCTGACCACGGGTGCTGTCTGTACGGAGTTTGTACGTTCTCCCCGTGACTTGCGTGGGTTTTCTCCGAGATCTTCAGTTTCCTCCCACACTCCAAAGACGTGCAGGTTTGTAGGTTAATTGGCTTGGTGTAAATGTAAAAATTGCCCCTAGTGTGTGTAGGATAGTGTTAATGTGCGGGGATCGCTGGTCGGCACGGACCCGGTGGGCCGAAGGGCCTGTTTCCGCGCTGTATCTCTAAACTAAACTAAACTAAACTAAAGTAGAGATAATGCCTTTACAGCGCTTACAGCCCCAGAGATGCACGGATTAACTTTTTCCACTTCATCCAACTACCTCGGCAACCCACAGCATCTTGGACAGCATGGATGAGTTGGGCCGAAGGGCCTGTTTCTGTGGTAAACGACTCTACTATATGACCTAATCTCTCACAGGCAATCATGTCTTTCCTGTCATGTGCTAATCCGATGAATCCACTAAACTCAAGCTGAGGTCTAACCACAGCACAATGTATCTGAGACAAGAGGAACTGCAGATGCTTGTTTACCAAAAAAAGACACCAAGTGCTGGAGTAACTCAGTGTAGCATTTCTGGAGAACACGGATAGATGATGCTTCAGGCGGTGAACCTTCGTCAGATCCTAATGCCCCTGTCCCACTTAGAAAACCTGAACGGAAACCTCTGGAGACTTTGTGCCCCACCCAAGGTTTCCGTGCGGTTCCCGGAGCTTTTTGTCAGTCTCCCTACCTGCTTCCACTATCTGCAACCTCCGGCAACCACCTGCAACCTCCGGGAACCTCACGGAAACCTTGGGTGGGGCGCAAAGTCTCCAGAGGTTTCCGTTCAGGTTTCCTAAGTGGGACAGGGGCATAGAGCACACAAAGTGCCGGAGTACCTCAGCGGAAGGAATGGGTGACGTTTCGTGTCGAGACCATTCTTTTGACTAGAGATATGGAAGAGTAAGGTGCGAGTGAAACTGGCAGATCAAAGCAGATGATGATAAGGGAATATAGAATAGTGCATTGTCAGCTGAGGGAAATGCTCCTGCACTCCAGACCGCAGCAGTCACACAATTTACTTTTGGTTAGTTTATTGTCACGTGCACCAAGACACAGTGAAAAGCGTTTTGTTGTGTGCTGTCCAGTCTGAAGATAGGTCTCGACCCAAAACATGACCCATTCTTTCTCTCCAGAGATGCTGCCTGTCCCGCTGAGTTACTCCAGCATTTTGTGTCTGTCTTCGATTTAAACCAGCATCTGCAGTTGTTTCCACATGCGCCCAGTCAGTTAAGTTTAGTTTAGTTTAGTATATTGTCACTTGCACTGAGGAACAGTGACCAGGTTATTGCTGCATGCTATCCAGTTACTTTAGTTTGATGTAGTTTAGTTTGGCCTCCTCCACGGCCAGAGTGAGTCCCACCGCAAATTGGAGGAGCAGCGCCTCATATTTCGCTTGGGTAGTTTACACCCCAGCGGCATGAACATTGAACATTGACTTCCCTAATTTCAGGTAGTCCCTGCTTTCTCCCTCCTTCCCCTCCCCTTCCCAGCTCTCCCACACAGCCCACTGTCACCGCCACTTCCTCTCATCTTCCCGCCCCCTCCCCCCCACCCCACATCAGTCTGAAGACCCGAAACGTCACCTATTCCTTCGCTCCATAGATGCTGCCTCACCCGCAGAGTTTCTCCAGCATTTTTGTCGACCTTAGCTTAATATAGATTAGTTCAGTTCAGTTTAGTTTATTGTCACGTGTACCGAGGTACAGTGAAAAGCTTATTGTTGCCTGCTAACCAGCCAGTTTAATTGAGTTTAGTTTAGTTTATTGTTGCGTGCTATCCAGCCAGTGGAAAGACAATACGTAATTAATGCTCTAGTTCATGACTGATGTCCAAACCTAAAGTTACAAGAAAATATTTAACTTCCAGGAACAAAACTCATAAGTTTTGCACTTTTGTCATGATGGCCTTTAGTAGTTTATTCCCTATTTTGGTTTCCAGTTTGAAATGATGAGTCCTGTTTCCGCGCTGTATCTCTAAACTTGGGGCCGCGCGGTGGCACAGCGGTAGAGGTGCTGCCTCACAGCGCCAGAGACCCGGGTTTTCGATCCTGACCACGGGTGCTGTCTGTACGGAGTTTGTACGTTCTCCCCGTGACCTGCGTGGGTTTTCTCCGGGTGCTCCGGTTTCCTCCCACGCTCCAAAGACGTGCTGGTTTGTAGGTTAATTGGCTTTGGTAAAGATTGTAAATTGTTCCTAGTGTATGTAGGATAGTGTTAGTGTGCAGGGCGGACTCGGTGGGCCGAAGGGACTGTTTCCACTTTGTATCTCTAAAGTAAACTAAGCTAAGCTAAATTAAACAGTGCGGACTCGGTGGGCCGAAGGGTTTGTTTCCGCGTTATATCTCTCAACTAGATAGATAGATAGATAGATAGATATGCCATTTATTGTCACTGTACATGTACAATGAAATTAAAAGCTGCTCGTACTCAGTGCATACATACAATTTAGTACAAAAAACAAGAAACAGAAAAACAAAAACAGAAGGGAGAAGGGGAAGAGGTGGGGGATAGGTGCACAATTCTGCGGCGCTATATATACATATATACAGATGGAAGTCCGGGTGTTGGGCTGTGAAGTCAGTGCATGTGTGAATTTGAATTAAGAGTAGTTATAATTCTCGGAAAGCAACTATTCCTGAGTCTATTTGTCCTGGATTTGATGCACCTATAGCGCCTTCCAGAGGGCAGCAGGTTGAACAGTCCAAACGCAGGATGGGAGCTGTCTTTGATGATATTCTTTGCCCTGCTAAGGCAGCGGGAGGTGTAGATATCCATCAGGGAGGGGAGAGGGCAACCAATGATCTTCTGCGCTGTCCTAGTTACCCTCTGAAGCCTCTCCCTGTCTGCCATGGTGCAGCTGCCATACCATGCTGTAATGCAGTATGTCAGCAGGCTCTCGATGGACGAAACTTTAGACAAACATTAAACTAAACTAAACTGCGCAGGCTTGGTGCGCCGAAGGGCTTGTTTACATCGGGTAGCGCCGCACGCTGGCGGCCTCGCCAACGGTCTGTCTTGTCTTTTTCCTTCTTGGTGTTTTTAGTTTGTTGTAAAATGTATGTTTGAGTGTATCTTTAGTTTTGTATTATTTGGCGGGGATGGGGAAACTTTTAACAATCTATTTCCTCGACGGAGATGCGACATTTCCCGTATCGTATCTCCGTCCCCGCTGCGGCCTAACATCGTGGAGGTGGCGGTCCCTTGTTTAGGGATCGACTTCGGGAGCTCCAAGCCGTGGAAGCTTCGACCGCCCCGATCGCGGATGGTACGAGGGAGAAAAGGAGGGAAGAAGACAATACGTTATTGCCTTCCATCACAGTGGGGAATGTAGTGGAGCGCGCTGTGGTGGATGTTTATGTTAATTTTCATGTAGTTGTGTGCCTTGTGCTTTTTTGATGTAACTATGTACATGGCAAATCAACTTCCTTGTATGTTTTTAAAATACTTGCTATTATGACAATAGACAATAGACAATAGGTGTAGGAATAGGCCATTCGGCCCTTCGAGCCAGGACTGTCATTCAATGTAATCATGGCTGATCATCCACAATCAATACCCCGTTCCTGCCTTCTCCCCATATCCCCTGACTCCGCTATCTTTAAGAGCCCTATCTAGCTCTCTCTTGAAAGTATCCAGAGAACCTGCCTCCACCAGAGAATTTCACAGACTCACCACTCTCTGTGAGAAAAAGTGTTTCCTCCACTCTCTGTGAGAAAATTGTAAATTAATGACAATTATATCTGAACTAAACTTTAAGCTAGAAAGAAATTGAGCAAATGACTCAATCAGCTGTTAGGACAACTCCTGCTCCCATTCTGATGCTTGTGTGTGTGTGTGTTTCATATGTTTCAGTGTGGAGGTGGGGGGTGCCCTTGTGTTGTGTGAGGGTGGATGTAAAGCCATCGTAGACACGGGGACATCACTCCTGACGGGCCCCACCAGCAGTATCGCGGTGATTCAGGACAGGATCGGCGCGGTGACCAGCGGTGACGGGACGGTATGTCGATCAACACGGGACACACGTTATCACAGGCGTTGACCAGCGTTCAATATTGTCACGTCGGCAATAGGTTCGTTAGTCACGAATCAAGGGCCTCATGGTGGCGCAGCGGGTAGAGTCGCTGCCTCACGGCGCCAGAGACCCGGGTTCGATCCCGACCACGGGCGCTGTCTGTACGGAGTTTGCACGTTCTCCCCGTGATCCGTCATGGGTTTTCTCCAAAATCACCGGATTCCTCCCACACTCCAAAGACCCTTAAGGGTGAGGCAGCATCTATGGAGCGAAGGAATAGGTTACGTTTCGGGTCGAGACCCTTAAGGGTGAGGCAGCATCTATGGAGCGAAGGAATAGGTAACGTTTCATGTCGAGACCCTTAAGGGTGAGGCAGCATCTATGGAGCGAAGGAATAGGCGACGTTTCGGGTCGAGACCCTTCCGGGTCTCAACCCGAAACGTCACCTATTCCTTCGCTCCATAGATGCTGCCTCACCCGCTGAGTTTCTCCAGCATTTTTGCGTAACTTCAGTAGAAGTTGCGATCACATAGAAACATAGAAACATAGAAATTAGGTGCAGGAGTAGGCCATTCGGCCCTTCGAGCCTGCACCGCCATTCAATATGATCATGGCTGATCATCCAACTCAGTATCCCGTACCTGCCTTCTCTCCATACCCCCTGAACCCCTTAGCCACAAGGGCCACATCTAACTCCCTCTTAAATATAGCCAATGAACTGGCCTCAACTACCCTCTGTGGCAGAGAGTTCCAGAGATTCACCACTCTCTGCGTGAAAAAAGTTCTTCTCATCTCGGTTTTAAAGGATTTCCCCTTTATCCTTAAGCTGTGACCCCTTGTCCTGGACTTCCCTAACATCGGGAACAATCTTCCTGCATCTAGCCTGTCCAACCCCTTAAGAATTTTGTAAGTTTCTATAAGATCCCCTCTCAATCTTCTAAATTATAGAGAGTATAAACCAAATCTATCCAGTCTTTCTTCATATGAAAGTCCTGACATCCCAGGAATCAGTCTGGTGAACCTTCTCTGTACTCCCTCTATGGCAATAATGTCTTCCTCAGATTTGGAGACCAAAACTGTACGCAATACTCCAGGTGTGGTCTCACCAAGACCTTGTACAACTGCAGTAGAACCTCCCTGCTCCTATACTCAAATCCTTTTGCAATGAAAGCTAACATACCATTCGCTTTCTTTACTGCCTGCTGCACCTGCATGCCTACCTTCAATGACTGGTGTACCATGACACCCAGGTCTCGCTGCATCTCCCCCTTTCCCAATCGGCCACCACTGTGGTACATGGCATTGTAAGGAACGATGGTAAAACACACACACACACACACACACAAAAATCCTATACCTCCAGCGGCGGAGGTCCGCAGGAACTGGAGGACAGAGGTGTGTGGTGCGTCTGTCACCGTTCCCATCGGAAACCAGCGCCACTAGTGTTTTCAACGATGGTGAATGAATGAATGTTCCAGAACCTGGAGGTCACGGTTTCCAGACATTAGTTGGTCTGGCAAAACGGATAATCTCCGGAGCGGCTCAAGGGAGCTGGGAAATGGGTAGTGGTCAATAAACAAGGAGGAGACCATTCGGCCCTTCGAGCCAGCACCGCCATTCAATGTGATCATGGCTGATCATCCCCAATCAGTACCCCGTTCCTGCCTTCTCCCCCATATCCCCTGACTCCGCTATCTTTAAGAGCCCTATCTAGCTCTCTCTTGAAAGTGCCCAGAGAACCGGCCTCCACCGCCCTCTGAGGCAGAGAATTCCACAGATTTACAACTCTCTGTGAGAAAAATTGTCTGCTCATCTCCGTTCTAAATGGCTTACCCCTTATTCTTAAACTGTGTGGACCCTGGTTCTGGACTCCCCCAACATCGGGAACATGTTTCCTGCCTCTAACGTGTCCAAACCCTTAATAATCTTATATGTTGCAATGAGCAGTGATATTAATTCTAACACGATCCCGCTCTGCTTCTGCAGGCAGCCGTGGATTGCAACCGTCTAGATGCCATGCCTGACATCACCTTCATCATAGGAGGGGTCAAGTACATTCTACCTCCAGAGGCGTACGTACTTCAGGTAGGTTGACTGTGTGGGAAGGAACGGTGTCCCAGGACAGACACAACAAGTTGGAGTAACTCAGCCCGACCCGAAACGTCACCAATTCCTTCTCTCCAGAGGCGCTGCCCGTCCCATTAAGTCACTCCAGCATTTTGTGCCTAGCTGGACAGGCAGCATCTCTGGAGAGAAGGAATGGGCGACGTTTCGGGTCGAGGCCCTTAACATTTCTTTCCAAGAAGAAAAAAACCTCTTTGACTCCACAGGGAGCAGGGTTTGTTGTGCTCCACCTCCCCTCCAATTTCCTTACACCCACCCCATCCCCCACCACCACATCCCCCCCACCCTCAATCAGTCTGAAGAAGGGTCCCAACGTGCTAAACGCTGCCTGTGTACGTGTGGGGTGGGGGGGAGGGGAGGGAGAGATACGGTGGGGCAGCGGTAAACATGTTCCCGATGTTGGGGGAGTCCAGAACCAGGGGCCACACACACAGTTTAAGAATAAGGGGTAAGCCATTTAGAATGGAGACGAGGAAACACTTTTTCACACAAGAGTTGTGAGTCTGTGGAATTCTCTTCCTCAGAGGGCGGTGGAGGCAGGTTCTCTGGATGCTTTCAAGAGAGAGTTAGATAGGGCTCTTAAAGATAGCGGAGTCAGGGAATATGGGGAGAAGGCAGGAACGGGGTACTGATTGGGGATGATCAGCCACGATCACATTGAATGGAAGGGCCGAATGGCCTACTCCTGCACCTATTGTCTATTGCTTATTGTCTAGGATGCATGTGGCTTCACTCTCATAATTAACTCATAGAAGCATAGAAACATAGAAATTAGGTGTTGGAGTAGAGGCCATTCGGCCCTTCGAGCCTGCACCGCCATTCAATATGATCATGGCTGATCATCCAACTCAGTATCCCGTACCTGCCTTCTCTCCATACCCCCTGATCCCCTTAGCCACAATGGCCACATCTAACTCCCTCTTAAATATAGCCAATGAACTGTGGCCTCGACTACCCTCTGCGGCAGAGAGTTCCAGAGATTCACCACTCTCTGTGTGAAAAAAGTTATTCTCATCTCGGTTTTAAAGGATTTCCCCCTTATCCTTATGCTGTGACCTCTTGTCCTGGACTTCCCCAACATCGGGAGCAATCTTCCTGCATCTAGCCTGTCCAACCCCTTAAGAATTTTGTACGTTTCTATAAGATCCCCTCTCAATCTCCTAAATTCTAGAGAGTCTATCCAGTCTTTCTTCATAAGACAGTCCTGACATCCCAGGAATCAGTCTGGTGAACCGTCTCTGCACTCCCTCTATGGCAATAATGTCCTTCCTCAGATTTGGAGACCAAAACTGTACGCAATACTCCAGGTGTGGTCTCACCAAGACCCTGTACAACTGCAGTAGAACCTCTCTGCTCCTATACTCAAATCCTTTTGCAATGAATAATAATAGAGAGTACAAGCCGAGTCTATCCAGTCTTTCTTCATAAGACTCATGAATCCTCTTTGTCTATTGTGCAGGAGGCCGCTGAATGGGGACAAATGTTCTGCACCAGTGGGTTCCAGGGCATGGACATCCCCCCTCCCGCTGGGCCCCTGTGGATCCTCGGAGATGTCTTCATCGGCCATTACTACGCTGTGTTCGATAGAGGCAACAACAAAGTGGGGCTGGCCAAATCTGTCCCGTGATGTATCTGTCCATCCATGCGCCAGGCAAAAGATAAACTGGACATGTAGCAACGTTGAATATTGTGGCAGTGATTATTGCGGCACTCATAGTTCCCCGACCATCTTCCACAGGCTGTGGAGGAAGGAACTCCATCTTTTCCCCTCTCCCGTCGGGCAAGAGGTACAGAAGTGTGTAAAAGCAGTGAGGGGACTATGTTGCACCAACCTCTATTCTAAGGTAGACAAAAATGCTGGAGAAACTCAGCGGGTGAGGCAGCATCTATGGAGGGAAGGAAATAGGCGACGTTTTGGGCCGAAACCCAAAGGGTTTCGGCCCGAAACGTTGCCTATTTCCTCAGTCTGAAGAAGGGTTTCAGCCCGAAACGTTGACTATTCAATTAACCTACAAACTATTTCAATTAACCTACAAACTATATCCTCAGTCTGAAGAAGGGTTTCAGCCCGAAACGTTGACTATTCAATTAACCTACAAACGTTGACTATCCTTCGCTCCATAGATGCTGCTGCACCCGCTGAGTTTCTCCAGCATTTTTGTCTACCTTCGATTTTCCAGCATCTGCAGTTCCTTCTTAAACACAACATGCTGCCTGTCCCGCTGAGTTACTCCAGCATTTTTGTGTCTGTCAAAAATACACCCCTGCTAGACATTTCTGTATCCAGCCTGAAAGAAATTGGATACTTTTTTTAAATCATGTTCACAAGATCACGTTATAGGAGTAGAATTAGGCCATTCGGCCCATCGAGTCCACTCCACCATTCAATCATGGCTGATCACTGCCTCCTAATCCCATTTTCCTGCCTTCTCCCCATTACCCTTGACACTAGTTCCAATCAAGGGTTTCGGCCCGAAACGTCGCCTATTTCCTCAGTCAGAAGAACGATTTCGGCCCGAAACGTTGCCTATTTCCTTCGCTCCATAGATGCTGCCTCACCCGCTGAGTTTCTCCAGCATTTTTGTCTACCTTCGATTTTCCAGCATCTGCAGTTCCTTCCTAATAATCTCTCTTCTTATGTAACTAGAAACCAAAATCTACCCATGGACTCCTCTCTGGAGCCAAGTCATAGAAACATAGAAATTAGGTGCAGGAGTAGGCCATTCGGCCCTTCGAGCCTGCACCACCATTCAATATGATCATGGCTGATCATCCAACTCAGTATCCCGTACCTGCCTTCTCTCCATACCCTCTGATCCCCTTAGCCACAAGGGCCACATCTAACTCCCTCTTAAATATAGCCAATGAACTGGCCTCGACTACCCCCTGTGGCAGAGAGTTCCAGAGATTCACCACTCTCTGTGTGAAAAAGGTTCTTCTCATCTCGGTTTTAAAGGATTTCCCCCTTATCCTTAAGCTGTGACCCCTTGTCCTGGAAGTGGAAAATAACTGGCATGTTTAAAGTGATGAACATACTTGGTTCTTGAATTCTTGGTCCTCCAAAATATTCCAAATTGGAATTTAAACTGGAGGTGGTGGAGGGAGGACTTAAGCCAGAAAGGGGTTTTGGGAAGAAAGAGCTACTTTAAATGTAGTTGCATCTGGTTGGGTAACTATAGTTGGGTGGAGATTATTCCGTGCTTTAATTGTGCGGGGGAAGAACGAATTGCTGTACACATCTGTCTTTGTAGCTGGGATCACAAATTGGATCAAATGCCCTCGTCTGCTCCTAATTGGTTTGGGTTTGGTGTAGGTCTTGCAGTCTATGTCGGGCTGACCATTTAACATTTTGTTAAAACAGATCAAACGGTGAGCTTCACGTCTGTCTGTCTTGGGGAGGGTTCCACCCCGACCAGAGAATTCAGAAGTTTGGTGACACTCGCTTCTCTCTCATAGGTGTTGGTAACAAATCCAGCTAGTATTGACAAGCTTCATCAAGAAGGATATCAGTCTTGTGCATTCCTGCAAATTCTTTAAATGGCTGGCCAACATATTGTGCAAAAACCAGGGCCTGGTTAAAGAAATCAGTCCATGCAAAAAACGTTGGTAGACAAAAATGCTGGAGAAACTCAGCGGGTGCAGCAGCATCTATGGAGCGAAGGAAATATGCAACGTTTCGGGCTGAAACCCTTCTTCAGACTGATGGGGGGTGGGGAGGGGGGGGGCGGGGAGAAGAAAGGAAAAAGGAGGAGGAGCCCGAGGGCTGAGGAAGGGGAGGAGACAGCAAGGACTAACAAAATTGGGAGAATTCAATGTTCCACCCCCCCATCAGTCTGAATGAACATTGAATTCTCCCAATTTTGTTAGTCCTTGATGTCTCCTCCCCTTCCTCAGCCCTCGGGCTGTCTCCTCCCATCCCTCAGCCTCCTCCTCCTTTTTCCTTTCTTCTCCCCGCTCCCCCCACCCCCCATCAGGGTTTCGGCCCGAAACGTTGTCTATTTCCTTCGCTCCACAGATGCTGCTGCACCCGCGGAGTTTCTCCAGCACTTTTGTCTACCTTCGATTTCCCAGCATCTGCAGTTCCTTCTTAAACACATGCAAAAAACGTTGTTGCATTTTCAGGGTTCTGGGGAGGAGGCAGGAGAATGGGGGTGAGGAGGGAGAGATAGATCAGCCATGATAGAGTGGCGGAGTAGACTCGGTGGGGCCGAATGGCCTGATTCTGCTCCTCTGGACTTATGAACTTATGTCACAGTGTGGGTTTGTCTCCAGGTGCTCCAGTTTCCCCTCACACCCCAAACACGTGCGGGTTTGTACGGTTAATTGGCCCCTGTGTAAACTGGCCCCTCGTGTGTAATAATAATAATAATAGTAATAAATTTTATTCATGGGCGCCTTTCAAGAGTCTCAAGGACACCTTACAAAATTTAGCAAATAGAGTAAAAACATGTAAGCGGAATTAAATAAATAGTAACGACATCACCAGTACACAAATTAAAGACAGAATTCAATCCAAAGACAAAAATCAAAGACACAATGTGAAGAGAGAGCAGCGGCAGCTAAAGCACGCTAGCGTACACGCTCCCTTCCGGCAGCCATCTTGGACACAAAATAAAATAATAATTTACACACAAAAAAACATCCCCCCCACAATGGTTACCACTGTGGAGGAAGGCACAATGTCCAGTCCCCATCCCCAGTTCTCCCATAGTCAGGCCTATTGAGGCCTCCACAGTTGCCTCTACGGAGGCCCGATGTTCCTGGTGGTGTTGCTCCGGCGTCGGGAGAGGCTGGGCCGGCTGGAACGTAGGGAGTGGATGAGGAAGTGGGATAATGTCGGCCTAGTGTGTTCAGCGTTGTGAGGGTTAACATCGTCAAATTCCTGCGTGTTGCTGGCCCGATTCACCCAGTACCAGCAGCGTAGGACTTGCCAGAGCATACATCCTCCGAGACATTTGGCATGTCACCAAATACTTCGACTAGCTTCCACCAACGCCCTGTGGGAAGAATCCCCGACTGGCTAATTGGCTTCGGCAGGTTGCGAAATTGTCCCCCTTTGTGGGTATGATGAGAGTGACCGATGGTCGGCCCGGACTCGGAGGGGCCGAAGGGCCTGTTCCCGCGCCCTACCTCCAAAGGCACACCTGTAACGTGGTCGACAGAAAATGCTGGAGTAAAGGACCCTGTCCCACTTGGCCATCAATTGCACGTAATTTACGGGTCACGCACGTGATGCGCGCGCATGGTGCAGGCGTCGCGGGATTTCGTGATGTACAAAACCTTTGCGCGCCATCCGCGTTACGTGCTAATGACGGGCAGGTGGGACAGGCCCTGAACTCAGTGGGTGAGGCAGCATCTATGGAGCGAAGGAATAGGTGACGTTTCGTGTCGAGACTCTTAAGGGTGAGGCAGCATCTATGGAGCGAAGGAATTGGTGACGTTTCGGGTCGAGACTCTTAAGGGCGAGGCAGCATCTATGGAGCGAAGGAATAGGTGACGTTTCGGGTCGAGACTCTTAAGGGTGAGGCAGCATCTATGGAGCGAAGGAATAGGCGACGTTTCGGGTCGAGACTCTTAAGGGTGAGGCAGCATCTATGGAGCGAAGGAATAGACGACGTTTCGGATCGAGACTCTTAAGGGTGAGGCAGCATCTATGGAGCGAAGGAATAGGTGACGTTTCGGGTCGAGACCCTTAAGGGTGAGGCAGCATCTATGGAGCGAAGGAATAGGCGACGTTTCGGGTCGAGACACTTAAGGGTGAGGCAGCATCTATGGAGCGAAGGAATAGGCGACGTTTCGGGTCAAGACTCTTAAGGGTGAGGCAGCATCTATGGAGCGAAGGAATAGGTGACGTTTCGGGTCGAGACTCTTAAGGGTGAGGCAGCATCTATGGAGCGAAGGAATAGGCGACGTTTCGGGTCGAGACCCTTCCGGGTCTCGACCCGAAACGTCGCCTATTCCTTCGCTCCATAGACGCTGCCTCACCCGCTGAGTTCCTCCAGCATTTTCGTCTACCTTCAGTAGAAGTTGCGATCACTGTCGCACACGGCATTGTAAGGAACGATGACAAAGCACACACACACACACCAAAATCCTATACTTCCAGCGGCTGAGGTCCGAAGGAATTGGAGGACAGAGATGTGTGTATTTGCAAGATTAAACAATGACTCATGCAACCACTAACCACAAACAGAGGCAGCAAAGGACAGTCACGTGTTGAATGTGTATCCAGTCACCATGGCAGCCACTAATTCAGTGCTGCCTGAATGTTGCCTGAATCACGGCTGGTGATGAGCCGGCGGGCAGGAGAGAGAGGCGGAGACAGTCGGGCGCAGTGGTAGAGTTGCTGCCTTATGCCCCTGTCCCACTTAGGAAACCTGAACGGAACCTCTGGAGACTTTGCGCCCCAGCCCAAGTTTTCCGTGCGGTTCCCGGAGGTTGCAGGTGGTTGCCGGAGGTTGCAGGTGGTTGCCGGAGGTTGCAGGCGGTTGCCGGAGGTTGCAGGTGGTTGCCGGAGGTTGCAGGTGGTTGCCGGAGGTTGCAGGCGGTTGCCGGAGGTTGCAGGTGGTTGCCGGAGGTTGCAGGTGGTTGCCGGAGGTTGCAGGTGGTTGCTGGAGGTTGCAGGTAGTGGAAGCAGGTAGGGAGACTGACAAAAACCTCCGAGAACCGCACGGAAACCTTGGGTGGGGCGCAAAGTCTCCAGAGGTTTCCGTTCAGGTTTCCTAAATGGGACGGGGGCCCCACAGACCCAGGTTAACAACTTAAACCCGGTTGATGTGGTATCAACAACAATCCCTCGCTCAACATCAACGTGGGCGGTCACGGTGGCGCAGCGGCAGAGTTGCTGCCTCACATTGAATGCAGCGCCGGAGACCCGGGTTCGATCCTGACCACGGGCGCTGTCTGTACGGAGTTTGCACGTTCACCCCGTGACCTGCGTGGGTTTTCTCCGAGATCTTCGGTTTCCTCCCACACTCCAAAGACGTGCGGGTTTGCAGGTTAATTGGCTTGGTGTAAATATAAAACTTTGGGAACGACAACTGAGTTTAACAACGAACTTTTATTCAGAAAATCACCTCTCAGTTTACAGGTTCTCTCGACACGTCTGGCCACAACGGTGGTCAGCGCTGAACTGCCGGGCGAAAGCGAAACCGCGCGAAAACAAGCAGCCCCTCCCGAGTCACGTGACCGCGGCTTCCGAACGCTGGGTTCGATACCTGCGTGCGCCAGTAGGCGCCGTTACAAAACCAATACTTGTTTTGGTAAATATAAAAATTGTTAGTGTTAGTGTGCGGGAATCACTGGTTAGCCCGGACTCGGTGGGCCGAAGGGCCTGTTTCCACGCTGTATCTCCAAACTAAACTAAACTAAACCAAGGAATTGATCTACTGATCTACCTTAGAGAACTGACTCCATCTACACCTCACGCTGCCTCACCAAGGCCAGCAGCATCATCAAGGTTACACAGAAAAGCTGGAGAAACTCAGCGGGTGCAGCAGCATCTATGGAGCGAAGGAAATAGGCAACGTTTCGGGCCGAAACCCTTCTTCAGACTGATCGGGGGTGGGGGTGGGTGGGGACAAGAAAGGGAAAAGGAGGAGTAGCCAGAAGGCTGGAGGGTGGGAGGAGACAGCAGGGGAGCTGAGGAAGGGGAGGAGACAGCAAGGACTAACAGAATTGGGAGAATTCGATGTTCATGCCCCGGGGGTGCAGACTCCCCAAACGGAATATGAGGTGCTGTTCCTCCAATTTCCGGTGCTGCTCGCTGTGGCCATGGAGGAGACCCAGGACAGAGAGGTCGGAGACGGAGTGGGAGGGGGAGTTGAAGTGCTGAGCCACCGGGAGGTCAGCTTGGTTATTGCGGACCGAGCGGAGGTGTTCGGCGAAACGATCGCCCAACCTCCGCTTGGTCTCACCGATATAGATCTGCTGACATCTAGAGCAGCGGACGCAATAGATGAGGTTGGAAGAGATGCAGGTAAACCTCTGTCGCACCTGGAACGATTGCTTGGGTCCTTGAACGGAGTCGAGGGGGGAGGTAAAGGGACAAGTGTTGCATCTCTTGCGGTTGCAAGGGAAAGTGCCCGGGGAGGGGGTGGACCGAGAGGGAAGGGAAGAATTGACAAGGGAGTTATGGAGGGAGCGGTCTTTGCGGAAGGCAGATATGGGGGGAGATGGGAAGATGTGGCGAGTAGTGGGGTCACGTTGGAGGTGGCGAAACTGACGGAGGATTATTTTTTGTATGTGAGCATCATCAAGGACCAGGCTCACCCCTGGTCACTCCCTCTTCTCCCCTCGCCCATCAAGCAAGAGGTACAGAAGTGTGAAAACGAACGCACGCACTCCGCACACCTCCAGATTCGGGGACAGTTTCTTCAGGCAACTGAACCGTCCTATCACCAAGACAACGGCACTTCATAGGAGACCGTCAGACTATCTTTAATCGGAGTGCTTAAGAAGGAACTGCAGGTGCTGGAAAATCGAAGGTACACAAAACCTTATTCCCTTTATCCTGTATCTGTACACTGTGGACGGCTCGATTGTAATCCTGTATAGTCATTCCGCTGACTGGATCGCACGCAACAAAAATGTTTTTCACTGCACCTCGGTACACATAAGAATAAACTAAACTAAAATAATGATAGACACAGAAAGCTGGAGTAACTCAGCGGGACAGGCAGCATCTCCTGAGACTTATACAATTATGAATTAACCTACAAAAACCTGCACATCTTTAGAATGTGGATGGAAATCGGACGAACGTGCAAACTCCACTTAGACAGCACCAGGGGTCGTGATTGAACCCATGTCTCTGACGTTATGAGGTTTACTTTAGTTAGGTTTGGCCATACAGCGCGGGCACAGGCCCTTCGGCCCACCGGGTCCGTGCCGACCAGCGATCCCCTACAACACCAACACTATCCTACACACAATCTACAGAAGCCAATTAACCTGCAAACCCACACGTCTTTGGGATGTGGGGGGAAACCGGAGCACCCGGGGAACGCCCACACGGTCACGGGGAGAACGTGCAAACTCCGTACAGACAGCACCCGTAGTCGGGATCGAACCTGGTTCTCTGGCGCTGTGAGGCAGCAACTCTACCGCTGCGCCCCCGTGCAGCCCTAATGGTCCTGAAATTTCGCTGGATAGACTTGGTTTATACTCTCTAGAATTTAGGAGATTGAGAGGGGATCTTATAGAAACTTACAAAATTCTTAAGGGGTGGTTGGACAGGCTAGATGCAGGAAGATTGTTCCCGATGTTGGGGAAGTCCAGGACAAGGGGTCACAGCTTAAGGATAAAGGGGAAATCCTTTAAAACCGAGATGAGCAGAACTTTTTTCACGCAGAGAGCGGTGAATCTCTGGAACTCTCTGCCACAGAGGGTAGTTGAGGCCAGTTAATTGGCTATATTTAAGAGGGAGTTAGATGTGGCCCTTGTGGCTAAGGGGATCAGGGGGTATGGAGAGAAGGCAGGTACGGGATACTGATTGGGGATGATCAGCCATGATCATATTGAATGGCGGTGCAGGCTCGAAGGGCCGAATGGCCTACTCCTGCACCTAATTTCTATGTTTCTATGTTTCTATGACACAGCGGTAGAGTTGCTGCCTCACAGCGCCAGAGAACCAGGTTCGATCCCGACTGCGGGTGCTGTCTGTACGCATTGATCGGTGAAATGTATCCAGAGAGATGACAGAACTCCGAGAGCAGTCTGCCAAGATGTCACTTTCAGGAAGGAATATTGAAACACTGCTCACATCCTCAGGAAGTCACAGAGTTCGTTGCGTTGGCAGATGTGCTCGCTAACAGTTGGACGTTCAGCATCTGCGGCTGACAAGAAGTTTCTGCAGAGACTCAGCGACACACAGCCCACTCACATCACCGACTCACATCTCCATTTGAAACATATAAGATTATTAAGGTAGACAAAAACGCTGGAGAAACTCAGCGGGTGCAGCAGCATCTATGGAGCGAAGGAGATAGGCAACGTTTCGGGCCGAAACCCTTCTTTAGACTGAAGACACAAGATTATTAAGGTGTTTGGACACGCTAGAGGCAGGAAACATGTTCCCGGTGTTGGGGGTAGTCCAGAACCAGGGGCCACACACAGTTTAAGAATAAGGGGTAAGCCATTTAGAACGGAGACGAGGAAACACTTTTTCTCACAGAGAGTGGTGAGTCTGTGGAATTCTCTGCCTCAGAGGGCAGTGGAGGCCGGTTCTCTGGATGCTTTCAAGAGAGAGCTAGGTAGGGTTCTTAAAGATAGCGGAGTCAGGGGAGAAGGCAGGAACGGGGTACTGATTGTGGATGATCAGCCATGATCACATTGAATGGCAGTGCTGGTTCGAAGGGCCGAATGGCCTACTCCTGCACCTATTGTCTATTGTCTATTGTCCATTGCCTGACCTGGAAGGACATCTATAGCTGTCATTGCCTGCGGAAGGCATCTTGCATCCTTAAAGGACCCATCTCACCCCACCCATCACTTGTTCACCCTGCTGCCCTCAGGAAAGCGTTACAGGTCCATCAGGGCACGCACCACAAGACTAACAAACAGTTTCCACCCTCGGGCCATCATTACAATGAACTCTGCACTGAAACACACAACCCCTCATAGTCAATATTTACCCTGTACAACACCTACCTTTGTGCAATACTGACATATTTAATAATAATATTTATTTTTATAATACTATTCTGCACAACAATATCTCATATTCTAAGGGCGGTGGAGGCCGGTTCTCTGGATGCTTTCAAGAGAGAGCTAGATAGGGCTCTTAAAAATAGCGGAGTCAGGGGATATGGGGAGAAGGCAGGAACGGGGTACTGATTGGGGATGATCAGCCATGATCACATTGAATGGCGGTGCTGGCTCGAAGGGCCGATTGGCCTACTCCTGCACCTAATGAGGCCGGTTCATTGGCTATATTTAAGAGGGAGTTAGATGTGGCCCTTGTGGCTAAAGGTATCAGGGGGTATGGAGAGAAGGCAGGTACAGGATACTGAGTTACTGAATTGGACGATCAGCCATGATCATATTGAATGGCGGTGCTGGTTCGAAGGGCCGAATGCCCTACTCCTGCACCTATTGTCTATTGTATATTATCTGATATTTAACTTCCAGGGACAAAACCTTTGTCATAGAAATTAAACATAGAAACATAGAAATTCGGTGCAGGAGTAGGCTAACATGATAGTCCTTCATGTTTAATAGTTTGTTCTCTATTTTGGTGTCCAGTCTGAAATAAATAAATAAATAGATGACTCCAGCACTCTGTGTGTGTGTTTCTAAGCTGTGTGTTTTTTCCCCACAGTCAGGCGGTCAGTGTAGGTGTGACGCTTTGCCAGCCCGTGGTGGGGGTGAGTCACTGATTGCAAAACCAGGCAGCCGAGCTCTCCCTTTAATGCAGCAGAGAGTGAATGACGAGTTAGTCCCACCCTTCGGCAGAGGAGCTGTACTGGGGAACACCCCTCCCTCCCTGCCTGTCATCTCACACCCTCTGGAATCTGGATCTCAACAGACCAGTTTCCTGCACTGCACCTGGAGACAGCCGACAGGTTGCTCTGAGCAGCCCTTCTCCAGGTGAGTCTACTGAGTTCTATGTCCGATTGTTTTCACATCGCGAGTCAGGGGAGGGGGACTCTCTCCTGCCGAGAGAGACAGCACAAACCTCCTTCCAAGTTGCATTGGGGATGTGCCAAGCAGTGAGTACTGGTGGAACAACACAACACCACAGCCGCCACGTTCAATTTCAATGCTTCAATGATATTTTACTTCCACTTTAATCCACTTCGTAAATCCAGTCTGTGGAATCCTCTGCCTCAGAGGGCAGTGGAGGCAGGTTATCTGGATGCTTTCAAGAGAGAGTTAGATCGGGCTCTTAAAAACAGCGGAGTCAGGGGATGTGGGGAGAAGGCAGGAACTGGGTACTTCTACTTGCGTGTGGCTTGCACTGTTTCAAGTTGTTGGTCAACTTGTTCTATTTGATCTTGTTTGTGCACATCGGGGTGATTGCATTAGTCACAACAGGGTGGATCGCGTGAAGGTTGCAATCTCCCACCCCGAACGGGGTACTGATTGTGGATGATCAGCCATGATCACATTGAATGGTGGTGTTGGCTCGAAGGGCCGAATGGCCTACTCCTGCATCCATTGTCTATTGAGTCTACTCGGCCATTCAATCGTGGCTGATCTATCTCTCCCTCCTAACCCCATAGAAACATAGAAACTAGGTGCAGGAGTAGGCCATTCGGCCCTTCGAGCCTGCACCGCCATTCAAGAAATATGATCATGGATGATCATCCAACTCAGTATCCCGTACCTGCCTTCTCTCCATACCCTCTGATCCCCTTGGCCACAAGGGCCACATCTAACTCCCATTCTCCTGCCTTCTCCCCATAACCCCTGACACCCATACTAATCAAGAATCTATCTATCTCTGACTTGGCCTCCACAGCCAGCTGTCATGAGGTCATAAGTGATTGGGGTAGAATTAGGCCATTCGGCCCATCAAGTCTACTCCACCATTCAATCATGGCTGCGGCAATGAATTCCACACATTCTCCACCCTCTGACTAAAGAAATTGCTCCTCATCTCCTTCCTAAAGACAATAGACAATAGGAGTAGGCCATTCGGCCCTTCGAGCCAGCACCGCCATTCAATGTGATCATGGCTGATCATCCCCAATTAGTACCCCGTTCCTGCCTTCTCCCCACATCCCCTGCCTCCGCTATCTTTAAGAGCCCTATCTAGCTCTCTCTTGAAAGTATCCAGAGAACTGGCCTCCACCGCCCTCTGAGGCAGAGAATTCCACAGACTCACCACTCTCTGTGAGAAAAGATGTTTCCTTGTCTCCAATCTAAATGGCTTACCCCTTATTCTTAAATAAGAAAAGTCCTTTTATTCTGAGGCTGTCACCTCTGGTCCTCGACTCTCCAACACATACAAGCTTCCTCTCCTCATACATTCTATCCGGGCCTTATACTCTTAAGGGTGTAGTCTCTTATATTAAACGCTGTACCCCTTAATTCCTGATCTGTGAACTGTCGAGGATTTGACTGATTTCATCTCATCTTTTCTTTCACTGGATAGCACACAACTAAAGTTTTTCTCTCAGCACACATGACCATAGCAAACTTATTCATTTTAGGTTTAGCTTTAGAGATACAGCGCGGAAACAGGCCCTGTGGCCCACCGAGTCTACGCCGACCACCCCGCACACTAACACCGCCCGACACACACTAGGGATAATTTTACAATCTTTACCAAAGGCAATTCATCTACAATCCTGTACAGTTGCAGGTATGGTTTGGTTAGTTTGTCACGTGTACCGAGGTACAGTGAAAAGCTTTTGTTGCGTGCTAACCAGTCAGCGGAAAGACAATGCATCAAGGGTAGGGGGCGCCATCTTGGGGCACGGCTGCCTAGCTAGCAGCTGTCCGTTTTTTCCACTCTTTTCTTTAATTTTTAGTGAGTTTTGTATTTTGTCTTAGGAGGTCTAGACTTTTTTATGTGGGGGGGGGAAACTACTTTCTAGGTCCCTACCTGGTCGGAGAGGCAGCTTTTCTCCGGGCTGCAGTTTCGACCCGTCCTCGCACCCTACCAGCGGGCGTGGAGCGGCGTTTCCTGTCGGGGACCTCCCAGCATCTTCGGCTTCAGTGGCGGCACAGCGCCGGGGCGCTTTCGCGGAGCGGAGCGGGCGATGCCTTGCCTGGGTCACTGCGCTGGATCGCCGTGTGAGCTGAGACCGCTGAGGAAACCATCGCGGAGCTGCGGGTCTGCGGAGCGACCAGCTGCAGGCGGCGGCGCTGATTTCAACATCGGGAGCCTGGGATCTCTCGATGAGATCGCCAGTTGTGGAGCTCCAACCGGCGCGGCCTTGTCGGCTTCGGAAGCCGCGGTCTCCGGTAAGGAAGCGGCCGTTCCAGGTGTCCCAGCCGCTGAGGGGACTCTCCCGACGCCGGTCCAACATCACCCGGCGAGAACGGCCTGGAACATCGGGCCTCCGTAGAGGCAACTGTGGAGGCCTCAATAGGCCCGACTATGGGTGAACTGGGGATGGGGACTGGACATTGTGCCTTCCCTCATAATGGGAACCATTGTGGGGGGATGTTTCTATGTTAAATGATTCTAAATTTGTTCCGTTTCCAAGATGGCTGCCGGATGGGAGAGTGAACGCTGGCGCGATTAGCTGCCGCTGCTCTCTCTTTCAATTGTGTATTTGAATTGTGTATTGTTGATGTCTTTATATATATTTTTGTCGTTATTTTTTGTTTTGTTCCATTCTGCTTACATGTTTTTTATTCTGTTACTAAATTTTGTAAGGTGTCCTTGAGACTCTTGAAAGGCGCCCATAAATAACATTTATTATTATTATTATTAATGCATGATTACAATCGAGCCGTTTACAGTGTACAGATACAGGATAAGGGAACAACATTTAGTGCAAAGTAAAGTCCGATCAAGGATAGTCCGAGGGTCTCCAATTAGGTAGATGGGAGCTCAGGACCACTCTCTAGTTGATGAGAGGATGGTTCAGTTGCCTGATAACAACTGGGAAGAAACTGCCCCTGAATCTGGAGGTGTGTGTGTGTTCGTTTTCACACTTCTGTACCTCTTGCCCGGTGGGAGAGGGAGTGACCAGGGGTGAGACTGGTCCTTGATTATGTTGCTGGCCTTGCCGAGGCAGCGTGAGGTGCTGGTGGAGTCAATGGAAGGGAGGTTGGTTTGTGTGTGTGATGGTCCGGGCTGAGTCCACAACTCGCTGCAATTTCTTGCGCTCTTAGATGGAGCAGTTCCCGAACCAAGCTGTGACGCTGGAGTGTGGGAGGAAACCGCAGCACCCGGAGAAAACCCACGCAGGTCACGGGGAGAGCGTGCAAACTCCGTACAGACAGCACCCGTAGTTGGGATCGAACCTGGGTCTCTGGCGCTGTGAGGCAGCAACTCTACCGCTGTGCCACCCTATACTAAACTAAACTACAACTTATCTAAACCCCTTTGCCTTCTGTGTTCCAAGGAATAAAACCCTCGCCTAACTTTCACCCCTATAAGATCAAAATTGAGACACAATTTCTGTATGTACCTCAGTACAACGTGCCGATATTGAATAGCATTAAAAACAAATAGAACATGTAAATAGGTACAAAGAAA
The DNA here is from genome assembly GCF_028641065.1 of Leucoraja erinaceus. Classification (NCBI taxonomy): domain Eukaryota; kingdom Metazoa; phylum Chordata; class Chondrichthyes; order Rajiformes; family Rajidae; genus Leucoraja; species Leucoraja erinaceus. The sequence continues at coordinate 30,686,259 of NC_073400.1, read as the reverse complement.
TACCTTGTCTTGCATGCCGTTGATTAAAAATCTTAGCTTTAAGTTTAATTTTTGTTAAGTGTACCGAGGTACAGTGAAAAGCTTTGTTTCGATGAGACATATCGTACATTAATACAGTAAGGTCGAACTCAAATAAAATACTTAACTAAAAACTAAACTAAAACCAACCTAACCTAACCTAACCTACATTAACCTAACCTAGACTAAACTAAACGGGGCCGCACTGTGGCGCAGCGGTAGAGTTGGTGCCTCACTTATTATTTTTTTATTCAAATCGTTTGCTATGTCGCTCTTCAAGGGAGATGCTAAATGCATTTCGTTGTCTCTGTACTGTACACTGACAATGACAATTAAAATTGAATCTTGATCTCTCACAGCACCAGAGACCCGGGTTCGATCCCGACTACGGGCGCTGTCTGTACGGAGTTTGTATATTCTCCCAGTGACCTGCGTGGGTTTTCTTTGTGATCTTCGGTTTCCTCCCACACTCCAAAGACGTGCAGGTTAGTTGGCTTGGTGTAAATGTGAATTGTCCCCAGTGTGTGTAGGATAGTGTTGGTGTGCGGGGATCTCTGGTCGGTACGGACTGGATGGGCCGAAGGGCCTGTTTATGCGCTGTTTCTCTAAACTAAACAAGCGGAAGGTACAGAGTGCAGAATATTGTTCTCAGCATCGTAGCGCATCAGTTCCAGACACCAAGTCCAATGTCCGCAATGGGGCAGAGGTGAATCTGACAGTACCCTAGCTTATGGAAGGACCGTTCAGAAGCCTGATAGCAGAGGGGAGAAGTGTTGGAAGGAACTGCAGATGCTGGTTTAAACCGAAAATAGACACTAAATGCTGGAGTAACTCAGCGGGACAGACGACATCTCTGGAGAAAAGGAATAGGTGACGTTTCGGGTCAAGACCATTCTACAGACTTAGAGTCAGGGCGAAGGGAAACAAGAGATCTAGACAGTGATATAGCGAGATATAGAACAAATGAATGAAGGATATGCAAACAAGTAACGTTGATAAAGGAAATAGGACATCGTTGGCTAATTGTAGATGAAAAACGAGTTGCAGACAATGAGACTGAACGAGAGGACTTTGAAGCTGGTATAACGAGTTGGGTGGTGGAGAGAGTGAGGGTTAGAGTAATAAATATTCATGCTAAAGGCAGACACAAAAATGCTGGAGTAACTCAGCGGGTGAGGCAGCATCTCTGGAGAGAAGGAACGGGCGACATTCAATATTCATGGGGCTGGGTTGTAAGGTGCCGGAGGAGACGAGGCTGTTCTTGAGTCTGCCGCTGCGCTGTTCCGAGCTGCTCGATCGATTGTCTTTCCTCGACAGACACAACGTTGAAACAGTCACCGCTGTTTTTGTTTTTACAGATACCATCGATGACAGCCGACAGAACAAAGGCCTTGAAAATTATCATCATCGGCTCCATAGCGTAAGTCACGACATGTCTTCCCTTTTTTTGTAGCCTGCTGTCATGTGGAGATATTGCGGGAACGTCTGAGAAAAGTGTTGGAGAGGTGGGGGGGTGGGAAGGAGGAATAACAATCTGACATTAGACATTACTTTAGAGGGACAGGGCGGAAACGGGGTCTCCCATCCCGACTACGGGCGCTGTAAGTAAGTAAGTCAGTTTATTGGCCAAGTATTCACATACAAGGAATTTGCCTTGGTGCTCCGCCCTCAAGTAACAACATGACATACAGTGACAGTTACAAATGACTCAGAAAACACTAAACATTACTAATAATAAAACATTCATGATAAAACACCATTGATCAAGCATGTGAACCAACAAAATACCAGATCAAAGGGAGGCTACAGATTTTTGGCTGTTGAGTAGAGCAACTACTCGTGGATAAAAGCTGTTTTTATGTCTGGCTGTGGCAGCTTTGACAGTCCGGAGTCGCCTTCCAGAGGGAAGTGATTCAAAGAGTTTGTGGCCAGGGTGAGAGGGGTCAGAGGTGATCTTGCCCACTCGCTTCCTGGCCCTTGCACAGTGTACAGTTCATCAATGGAGGGAAGGTTGCAGCCAATAACCTTCCCTGCTGATCGGACGATTCGCTGCAGCCTCCAGGTGTCGTGCTTGGTGGCCGAGCCAAACCAGACCATGATGGAGAAGGTGAGAACAGACTCTAGAACAGACTGTCTGTACGGAGTTTGCACGTTCTCCCACACTCCAAAGACGTGCAGGTTCGTTGGTTAATTCGCTTCTGTACATTCTCCCCGGGATATTTATGTTGGATAGTGCTAGTATACGGGGCGATCGCTGGTCGGCGTGGACTTGGTGGGCCGAAGGGCCTGTTTCCACGCTGTATCTCTAAACTAAACTAAATCCTACACAGACTGAAGAAGGGTCCTGACCTGAAACATCGTCTCTCCATTCCCTCCACAGATGCTGCCTGACCCGCTGAGTTCCTCCAGCACTTTGTATTTTGCTCAAGGCTCCAGCATCTGCAGTTCCTTGTAAACTCCAAGGCCTGTGTTTAAGAGGGAACTGCAGATGCTGGAGAATCGAAGGTTACACAAAAAAGCTGGAGAAACTCAGCGGGTGCAGCAGCATCATAGATGCTGCTGCACCCGCTGAGTTTCTCCAGCTTTTTTGTGTAAACTCCAAGGCCTGCCCAGTCATTTTTTAATTTTTTTGTTCCTTAAATATCTGAAATTTCTGCTTTTGCCGCCCAGATGATTTGAACCCAAGGAAATGCCCAAAGATAAATAAGTGGGAAAAGATCGAGATATAAATGGTGAAATGTTGAGGCAACTTTAAAAACGACAAAGGCCTCTGGTGCTGATCATCAGACAACGGCACCACCTGCAGCTTGGCCCAGGAATTACAACTGGAGAGCAGAGATGCGCAGAATTGTACGGGACATGGAAACATAGAAAAAAGGTGCAGGGGGAGGCCATTCGGCCCTTCGAGCCAGCACCGCCATTCAATGTGATCATGGCTGATCGTCCCCTATCAATAACCCGTGCCTGCCTTCTCCCCATATCCCTTGACTCCACTAGCCCTAGAGCTCTATCCAACTCTCTCTTAAATCCATCCAGTGACTTGGCCTCCACCGCCCTCTGTGGCAGGGAATTCCATAAAATCACAACTCGCTGGGTGAAAACATTTTTTCTCACCTCAGTTCTAAATTACCTCCCCCTTATTCTAAGACTGTGTGTGTGGCCCCTGGTTCTGGACTCGCCCAACATTGGGAACATTTTTCCTGCATCTAGCTTGTCCAGTCCTTTTATAATTTTATGTGTTTCTATAAGATCCCCCCCTCTCCCTCTTCCTTCTAAACTCCAGTGAATACAAGCCTAGACTTTTCAATCTTTCCTCATATGACAGTCCCGCCATCCCAGGGATCAATCTCGTTTACCTACGCTGCACTGCCTCAATCACAAACTGCAGATGCTGGAATCTAGAGCAAAGTGCACAAAGTGCTGGAGGAACTCAGCGGGTCGGGCAGCATCTGTGGAGGGAATAGACAGAGGACGGTCCATGTATATCCATTCAGGCTCTCTGCAGAGAGCCATCAACACAGCCCAGAAGATCACCGACACACATCTGGACGGACATCTATAGTCTATTTCCTTCGCTCCATAGATGCTGCCTCACCCGCGGAGTTTCCCCAGCATTTTTGTGTACCTTCTATAGCTCTCGTTGCCTGCGGAAGGCATCCTGCATCCTAAAGGGACCCATCACACCCCACCCATCACCTGTTTGCCCTGCTGCCCTCAGGAAAGCGCTACAGGTCCATCACAAGACTAACAAACAGCTTCCACCCTCAGGCCATCACTACAATGAACTCTGCACTGAACACCCCCCACACCATAATCAATATTTACCCTGTACAACACCTACCTTTGTGCAATACTGACATATTCATGCATAATATTTATTTTTATAATACGATTATGTGCAACAATATCTAATATTCTGACAATGACCTTCTGAGTGCAATATCGTATATTCAGTTAAGGATGCATGGGTAGGCATAATGTGCATGCATGTGTGTGTGTGTGTGTGAGTCTGAGTGTATGAGTCGCAGCGACTGTGTGAACAATTTTATTTTTCTCAGATTTTTGCTGTTATTTTATTGTTATTTTTTATCTTGTGCATTTGAGCTCCGCACGGGCGGTGTGCCTGAATCTCGTTGTATGCACCATTTGTCTCGACCCGAAACGTCACCCATTCCTTCCCTCCAGTCCCACTGAGTTACCCCCGAGCATTTTGTGTCTATCTTCGTTTTTTTTAAAAGCCAGCTTCTGCCGTTCCTTCCGACACATCCCCTGCATATCCGCGTGCCTGTCCAAACACAGACCGGCGCAAAGTGCCGGAGAATTAATGCCCCCTGTCCCACTTAGGAAACCTGAACGGAAAGCTCTGGAGACTTTGCCCCCCACCCAAGGTTTCCGTGCGGTTCCCGGAGGTTGCCGGAGGTTGCAGGTAGTGGAAGCAGGTAGGGAGACTGACAAAAACCTCCGGGAACCGCACGGAAACCCTTGAGCGGGGCACAAAGTCTCCAGAGGTTTCCGTTCAGGTTTCCTAAGTGGGACGGGGACATAACTCAGCGAGTCAGCAGCATCTCTGGAGAAAACGGAAACGTGATGTTTGGTGTCGGGGTTGAAAGGTTTTTTGTCCAAAAATGCCTTAAACCCCACTATTATATCTCTATTCACCACCACCCCTGGCAGCATGTTCCAGGCACCCACCACCCTCTGTGCAAACAAAACACTTCCCTTTCAAATCTCCTTGCCCCTCTCATCTTAAAGCAGTGCACTCTAGTCTAGACTAGTCTTTGACATTCACATGCTGGGGAAAAAAAGGTTCTCACTATTACCATAGAAACATAGACAACAGGTGCAGGAGGAGGCCATTCGGCCCTTCGAGCCAGCACCGCCATTCAATATGATCATGGCTGATCATCCACAATCAGTACCCCGTTCCTGCTTTCTCCCCATATCACTTGATTCTGTTAGCCCTAAGAACTACATCTAACTCTCTCTTGAAAACATCCACTGCATTGGCCTCCACTGCCATCTGTGGCAGAGAATTCCACAGATTCACAACTCTCTCTAGGTGAAAATGTTTTTTCTCATCCCAGTCCTGAATGGCCAACCCCTTATTCTTAAACTGTGTGTGATCCTTGGTTCTGGACTCCCCCAACATGGGGAAACATATCTCAATGCCTCTCAGATATACTATATGCTTCTATCTGGTCTCCCCAATAACACCCTCAAATGCTTCAAAGAAAACGTTATACTTGTATTAAGTTTGCCCAACCTCTCCCTGTAGCTAATGCTGCCTAATCCAAGCAGCATTCTGGTAAGCCTTCTATGTACCACACAAATGCAGGAATAACTCAGCGAGACAGGCAGCATCTCTGGAGAGAAGGAATGGGCGATGTTTCGGGTCGAGACCCAAAACGTCACCAATTCCTTCTCTACAGAGATGCTGCCTGTCCCGCTGAGTTACTCCAGCACTTCGTGTTTATCTTCAGATTCACACCAGCATCTGCAGTTCCTTCCCACACAAACCTCCTCTGTGCTGGTGCTGGTTGTGAGCCAGGGGCGCCATCCAGAGGCCATCCCCAGTACTGGAGGCGAGCGGGATTGTTCTAAGGTAGACTGAAATGCTGGAGAAACTCAGCGGGTGCAGCAGCATCTATGGAGCGAAGGAAATATTGGTCTCATAGAAACATAGAAAATAGGTGCAGAAGTAGAGGCCATTCGGCCCTTCGAACCTGCACCGCCATTCAATATGATCATGGCTGATCATCCAACTCAGTATCCCATCCCTGCCTTCTCTCCATACCCCCTGATACCTTTAGCCACAAGGGCCACATCTAACTCCCTCCTAAATATAGCCAATGAACTGTGGCCTCAACTACCTTCTGCGGCAGAGAATTCCAGAGATTCACCACTCTCTGTGTGAAAAAAGTTTTCCTCATCTTGGTCCTAAAAGATTTCCCCCTTATCCTTAAACTGTGACCCCTTGTTCTGGACTTCCCCAACATCGGGAACAATCTTCCTGCATCCAGCCTGTCCAACCCCTTAAGAATTTTGTAAGTTTCTATAAGATCCCCCCTCAATCTTCTAAATTCTAGCGAGTACAAGCCGAGTCTATCCAGTCTTTCTTCATATGAAAGTCCTGACATCCCAGGAATCAATCTGGTGAACCTTCTCTGTAATCCCTCTGTGGCAAGAATGTATTTCCTCAGATTAGGAGACCAGATGATGGGACATTTCACACAGCAGCCAAGTCAAGTCAAGTCAAGAGAGTTTATTGTCATGTGTCCCAGATAGTATAATGAAATTCTTGCTTTGCTTCAGCACAACAGAATATAGTAGGCATTGACTACAGAACAGATCAATTCAATTCAATATACACATAAATAACCAGATAAAGTGCAATAGGCTGTTACAGTTCAGAGTCTGTTTGCTGGCAGGTTTAATAGCCTGATGGCTGTGGGGAAGAAGCTGTTCCTGAGGAAAGACATTCTTGCCATAGAGGGAGTGCAGACAAGGTTCACCAGACTGATTCCTGGGATGGCAGGACTTTCATATGAAGAAAGACCGGATAGACTCGGCTTGTACTCGCTAGATTTTAGCAGATTGAGGGGGGATCTTATAGAAACTTACAAAATTCTTAAGGGGTTGGACAGGCTAGATGCAGGAAGATTGTTCCCGATGTTGGGGAAGTCCAGGACAAGGGGTCACAGTTTGAGGATAGAGGGGAAATCCTTTAGGACCGAGATGAGAAAAACATTTTTCACAGAGAGAGTGGTGAATCTGTGGAATTCTAAGGAAAAGGGTAGTTGAGGCCACAGTTCATTGGCTATATTTAAGAGGGAGTTAGATGTGGCCCTTGTGGCTAAAGGGATCAGGGGGTATGGAGAGAAGGCAGGTACAGGATACTGAGTTGGATGATCAGCCATGATCATATTGAATGGCGGTGCAGGCTCAAAGGGGCGAATGGCCTACTCCTGCACCTATTTTCTATGTTTCTATGTTTCTATGAACCTGGATGTAACAGTTTTCAGGCTTCTGTACCTTCTACTTGATGGTAGCGGGGAGATGAGTGTGTGGCCAGGATGGTGTGGGTCCTTGATGATACTGCCAGCCTTTTTGAGGCAGCGACTACGATAGATCCCCTCGATGGTGGGAAGGTCAGAGCCGATGATGGACTGGGCAGTGGTCACAACCTTTTGTAGTCTTTTCCGCTCCTGGGCGCTCAAGTTGCCGAACCAAGCCACGATGCAACTGGTCAGCATGCTCTCTACTGTGCACCTGTAGAAGTTCGAGAGAGTCCTCTTTGACAAACCGACTCTCCGTAATCTTCTCAGGAAGTAGAGGCGCTGATGAGCTTTCTTTATAATTGTATCAGTGTGCTGGGACCAGGAGAGATCTTCGGATATGTGCACGCCCAGGAATTTGAAGTTCTTGACCCTTTCCACCATCGGCCCGTTGATATAAACGGGACTGTGGGTCCCTATCCTACCCCTTCCAAAGTCCACATTCAGTTCCTTGGTTTTGCTGGTTGATTATGATATTGCCACATAGATGAACTGAAGTTGCAGTGAAAAGCTTTGCTTTGTGGGCAGGTAGCGTAGAAAAAGCAGGGACTCTGCAGAACCAATGTCCGCAATGGGGCAGAGGTGAATCGGACAGTACCCTAGCTTATGGAAGGACCGTTCAGAAGCCTGATAGCAGAGGGGAAGGAGCTGTTCCTGAGTCTGGTGGTGCGCGCTTCCAAGCTTCTATACCTTCTGCTAGACAGGACTATATAACCATATAACAATTACAGCACGGAAACAGGCCATCTCGGCCCTACAAGTCCGTGCCGAACAAATTTTTTTCCCCCTTAGTCCCACCTGCCTGCACTCATACCATAACCCTCCATTCCCTTCTCATCCATATGCCTATCCAATTTATTTTTAAATGATACCAATGAACCTGCCTCCACCACTTCCACTGGAAGCTCATTCCACACCGCTACCACTCTCCGAGTAAAGAAGTTCCCCCTCATATTACCCCTAAATTTCTGTCCCTTAATTCTGAAGTCATGTCCTCTTGTTTGAATCTTCCCTATTCTCAAAGGGAAAAGCTTGTCCACATCAACTCTGTCTATCCCTCTCATCATTTTAAAGGCCTCTATCAGGTCCCCCCTTAACCTTCTGCGCTCCAGAGAATAAAGACCTAACTTATTCAACCTTTATCTGTAACTTAGTTGTTTAAACCCAGGCAACATTCTAGTAAATCTAAGGGACCAGGGAGAAGGAGAAATGACCGGGGTGGGACAGGGACAAGTCTTTGATTCTGTCGGCTGCTTTTCTGCGGCAGCGTGAAGTGTAGATGGAGTCAATGATGGGGAGTGTGGTCCGTGTGATGGGCTGGGCTTCATCCACAACTCTCTGCAAGTTCTTGTGATCTTGGGCTCAGAGCTGTTCCCAAACCTAGTTGTGATGCAACCCCACACAGTCTGCTCTCCGTGGTGCATCTGTAGAAGTTCGTAAGACAGCAAATGAACAGGCCCTTCGGCCCACAATGTCTGTGCCTAGCCCAATTCCTATCTCACTGCATATCCATGTGCCTATCCAAAAGCCTCTTAAACGCCACTGGGTGTACCTGCCTCCACCACCACCCCTGGCAGCACCTTCCAAGTACTCAGGCTGGTGTTGCAGCGGTAGAATTGCTGCTTTACAGTACCAGAGACCCTGGTTCGATCCTGACTACGGGTGCTGTCTATATGGAGTTTGTACATTCTCCCCATGACCTGTGTGAGTTTTCTCCGGGTGCTCCGGTTTCCTCCCACACTCCAAAGACGTGCAGGTTTGTAGGTTCATTGGCTTTGGGAGAATTGTAAGCTGTCCTTAGTGGGTGTAGGATGGTGCTAGTGTGTGGGGTGATCACTGGTCAGCACGGACTCGGTGGGCCGAAGGGACTGTTTGCGCTCTGTATCCCTAAGCTAAACTACACTGAACTAAACTCGTATCCACTTGTCTCATTACAGCGTGGGTAAAACAGCACTTCTGAACCGATACATCAACAACAGGTATAAGTCCGACTACCAGTGTACACTTGGAGTAAATGTCCTCACAAAACACATCACAGTGGACAATGTGACAGTCAAGCTACTGGTGAGCAGATCCATCGATGAAACACTAGGGGGGGCTTGTGAGTTCTAGGAGCAGAATTAGGCCACTCGGCCCATCAAGTCTCCTCCGCCATTCAATCACGGCTGATCTATCTCTCCCTCTCAACCCCATTCCCCTGCGTTCTCCCCATAATCTCGGACACCCGTACTAATCAACAATCAATCTATGTATCTCTGCGTTAAATATATCCACCGACTTGGCCTCCACAGCCGTCTGTGGCAAAGAATTCCACAGATTCACCACCCTCTGAATAAAGAAATCCTCCTCATCTCCTTTCTAAAGGAACGTCCTTTAATTCTGAGGCTGTGCCCTCTGGTCCTAGACTCTCCCACCAGTGGAAACATCCTCTCCACATCCACTCTATCCAGGCCTTTCACTATTCGGTAGGTTTCAATGAGGTCCCCCCTCATCCTTCTAAACTCCAGCGAGTACAGGCTCAGTGCCGACAATCGGCTCCAAAGGTGGGTGAATGCCAAGAGGTGGCATGTGTAAGAAGGAACTGCGGATGCTGGTTTATACCGAAGATGGACACAAAATGCTGGAGTAACTCAGCGGGACCGGCGGCATCTCTGGAGAGAAGGAATGGGTGACGTTTCAGGTCGAGACCCTTCTTCAGACTAGTCAGGGATGAGGGAAACGAGAGATATAGACGATGATGTGGAGAGATAAGGAACAATGAATGAAAGATATGCAAAAAAGTAACGATGATGAAGGCAACAGGCCGTTGTTAGCTGTTTGTTGGGTGAGAACGAGAAGCTGGTGCCACTTGACAATAGACAATAGACAATAGTCTGAAGAAGGGTTTCGGCCCGAAACGTTGGCTATTTCCTTCACTCCATAGATGCTGCTGGACCTGCTGAGTATCTCCAGCATTTATGTGTACAATAGACAATAGACAATAGGTGCAGGAGTAGGCCATTCGGCCCTTCGAGCCAGCACCACCATTCAATAATAATAATAATAATAATAATAACTTTATTTGTTAAGCACCTTAAAAACAACCAAAGCTGACCAAAGTGCTGTACAGAAAAAAGAAAACAAGCAAGATATCATAAAACAGGCAGAACAACAGAACATACAACTAACACGAGGCGCATAAATTACATACAAAAATCCAAACAATAAATTAAAAAACATAAAACACGAGTACGAACAACGCAGCAAAACCAAGCAAATAAAGTTAATAAACAATTCAACACCTCACTGGTCTACAAAGGCCATGGAGAATAGATATGTCTTCAGGAGTGACTTAAAAACAGCTAGAGAAGGGGCCTGTTTAACGTGCAGAGGCAATTCATTCCACAATCTCGGAGCCGACACAGCAAAGGCACGGTCCCCTCTGAGCTTCCGCTTAGTCTTTGGCTCAATCAGGAGCAGCTGATCATCTGACCTGAGAGAGCGGGAGGGCGAATAAGGGTGAAGAAGCTCAGATAGGTAGGACGTGATCATGGCTGATCATCCCCAATCAGTACCCCGTTCCTGCCTCCTCCACATATCCCCTGACTCTGCTATCTTTAAGATATCTTTAAGAACTTAACTTGGGTGGGGGGAGGGAGGGGGGGGGGGGGGGGGTTAGAGAGAGAGAGAGAGAGGGGGGGAATGCGGGGTTACTTAAGGTTAGAGACCTTACCATGGGTGGGAAAGCAGATTGCGAAGATGGTTGTCAAATATCGCAGCAGGATCTTCATCGGATGGAGATCCACGAGGGAATAAGGATAAAGGTCCCTTTTCCAGAGTAGGGGAATCGAGGACCAGTGGACATAGGTTAAGGTGAGAGGGGAAAGATTTAATAGGAACCTGAGGGGCAGCCGTTTCACACAGATGGGTACTTGGGAAGAGCTACCAGAGGAGGTAGTTGGGGCCGGGACTACAACAACATTTAAAAGACACTAGTTTAAGAACGAACTGCAGATGCTGGTAAAAATCGAAGGTAGACAATAATGCTGGAGAAACTCAGCGGGTGCGGCAGCATCTATGGAGCGAAGGAAATAGGCAACGTTTCGGGACGAAACCAAGGGCGAAGGAAATAGGAAATAGGTAACGTTTCGGGCCGAAACCCTTTGGGTTTCGGCCCGAAACGTTGCCTATTTCCTTCGCTCCATAGATGCTGCCTCACCCTTAAGGGTCTCGACCCGAAAAACGTCCTTCGCTCCATAGATGCTGCCTCACCCGCTGAGTTTCTCCAGTATTTTTGCCTGCCTTGGTATAAATGTAAATTGTCCCTAAGTGTGCGGTGTGTGGGATAGGGATAACGTGCGGGGATCGCGGGTCGGCTCGGAAGGGCTGAAGGGCCCGTTTCCGCGCTGTATCTCTAAACTAAACTAAATTAAGAGTCTGTGGAATTCTCTGCCTCGGAGGGCGGTGGAGGCCGGTTCTCTGCACGCTCAGTCTGAAGAAGGGTTTCGGCCCGAAACGTTGCCCATTTCCTTCGCTACATAGATGCTGCTGCACCCGCTGAGTTCCTCCAGTACTTTTGTCTACGGCAGGTTCTCTGGATGCGTTCAAGAGAGAGCTAGACGGGGCTCTTAAAAATAGTGGTCAGGGATATGGGGAGAAGGCAGGAACGGGGGGAACTGATTGGGGATGATCAGCCATGATCACATTGAATGGCGGTGCTGGCCTACTCCTGCACCTATTGTCTATTGTCTAAATTAAGTTTCTGTAAAATGACTTACTGCACACACAAGTCTTTTTACTGAAACTGTTTATTAATACTAGAGTTAACACTAGGCTGTAGCTGTCTGTGGTCATCACTGGAGCTAGAGAGCGAGCTAGAGGTGGGGACACTACAATTATACTGGAGACAATGGGGAGTGGTTAGTAATGGGGAGGTCACTATGGTTAAAGGAACATGCACTGATCTACAGTTTCTGAGCGGATTGAACTTAATATGAAGGGCAGGGCAGGGCAGTGTGGCCCGATACAACTGTTTGACCAACTCCTGTTCCTGGTGCTCACCTTCTTCTGTTCTCTCCCGGGCCAGATCTGGGACACGGGCGGACAGGAGCGTTTCAAAGCCCTGGTGTCCTCTTTCTTCAAAGGCTCGGACGGCTGCCTGCTGGTGTTCGACGTGACCAACCGCGATTCCTTCCACGCCATGGAAGGCTGGAGGGACATGGTCTTGGCCAATGTACCGGCCGAGCAAGAGGACTTCCCCCTCGCAGTCCTGGGCAACAAAATGGATCTCAGCGACAGGGAGGTAAGTCGAAGACGAGGCACGAGTTTCTGGTGGAGTAACGCAGCCGGGGACAGGCAGCGTCTCTGGAGAGAAGGAACGGGTGACGTTTCGGGTTGAGACCCTTCCCCTCTTCAGACTGAGAGTCAGGGGCAGAAGGAGACACAGAGATATAGACAATAGACAATAGGCACAGGAGTAGAGGCCATTCGGCCCTTCGAGCCAGCACCGCCATTCAATGCGATCACGGCTGATCATCCCCAACCAGTACCCCGTTCCTGCCTTCTCCCCATATCCCCTGACTCCGCTATCTGTAAGAGCCCGATCTAGCTCTCTCTTGAAAGCATCCAGAGAACCTGCCTCCACCGCCCTCTGAGGCAGAGAATTCTGCAGACTCACCACTCTCTGTGAGAAAAAGTGTTTTGCCCCTCGTGTATTTTTCCTTTTGATTTAATACTATTGGGGTGGAATCTGCTTTCACTTTGAGTCCAGAGTATTTTGTGACTGAGGCTGATGTACATTTTAATATGTAGCAGACAAAAATGCTGGAGAAACTCAGCGGGTGAGGCAGCATCTATGGAGCGAAGGAATAGGCGACGTTTCGGGTCTCGACCCTTCTGGAAACTCAGCGGGTGAGGCTGCATCTATGGAGCGAAGGAATAGGTGACGTTTCGGGTCGAGACCCTTCCGGGTCTCGACCCGAAATGTCACCTATTCCTTCGCTCCATAGATGCTGCCTCACCCGCTGAGTTTCTCCAGCATTTTTGTCTACCTTCGATTTTTCCAGCATCTGCAGTTCTTTCTTAAAATTTTAAGATGCGAAAACAAGACATCAAAGAGGACAAAGGTCTCGCGAGGTTAATCCCCGGGATGGCGGGACTGTCATACGAGGAAAGATTGGAAAGACTTGGGCTTGTATTCACTGGAATTCAGAAGGACGAGAGGCTCTCTTATAGAAACGCATAAAATTTTGAAAAGGACTGGACAAGCTAGATGCAGGAAAAATGTTCCCGATGTTGGGGGAGTCCAGGACACAGTCTAAGAATAAAGGGGAGGCCATTTAATACTGAGATGAGAAAAAACATTTTCACCCAAGGAGTTGTGAATTTGTGGAATTCTCTGCCACAGCAGGCAGCTAACAACCCAGCGGTATGAATATTGAACAAGGCGTTTCGACCCGAAACGTTGTCTATTTCCTTCGCTCCATAGATGCTGCTGCACCCGCTGAGTTTCTCCAGCATTTGTGTCTACCTGGTATGAATATTGCTTTCTCTCACTTCAAGTAACCCTTGGATCCCCTCTCTCTCCGTCGCTCCCCCTCCCCAAGTCGTTGTACGAGTTTGGCTGTTTCACTGTCTGCATAACTCGTTATCACCTTCCCCACAGCCAACAATGGACCATTGTGGGCTCCACCTTTCTTTGATCATCGTTACTTTTTTGCATGTCTTTCATTCATTTGTTCTATAAATCTGTACACTGCAAGGGCCAGGAAGTGAGCGGGCAAGATCATCTCTGACCCCTCTCACCCTGGCCACAAACTCTTTGAATCACTTCCCTCTGGAAGGCGACTCCGGACTGTCAAAGCTGCCACAGCCAGACATAAAAAACAGCTTTTTTTTTCCACGAGTAGTTGCTCTACTCAACAACCAAAAATCTGTAGCCTCCCTTTGATCTGGTATTTTATTTAATTCACATGTTTAATCAATAATGTTTTATTATTAATGTTTAGCGTTTTATGTGTCGTTCATAACTGTCACTGTATGTCATGTTGTCACTTGTGGGCGGAGCACCAAGGCAAATTCCTTGTATGTGAATACATAGAAACATAGAAAATAGGTGCAGGAGTAGGCCATTCGGCCCTTCGAGCCTGCACCGCCATTCAATATGATCATGGCTGATCATCCAACTCGGTATCCTGTACCTGCCTTCTCTCCATATCCCCTGATCCCTTTAGCCACAAGAGCCGCATCTAACTCCCTCTTAAATATAGCCAATGAACTGGCCTCAACTACCCTCTGTGGCAGAGAATTCCAGAGATTCACCACTCTCTGTGTGAAAAATGTTTTTCTCATCTCGGTCCTAAAGGATTTCCCCCCTTATCCTTAAACTGTGACCCCTTGTCCTGGACTTCCCAAACATCGGGAACAATCTTCCTGCATCTAGCCTGTCCAACCCCTTAAGAATTTTGTAAGTTTCTAGAAGATCCCCCCTCAATCTTCTAAATTCTAGTGAGTACAAGCTGAGTCTATCCAGTCTTTCTTCATATGAAAGTCCTGCCATCCCAGGAATCAGTCTGGTGAACCTTCTCTGTACTCCCTCTACGGCAAGAATGTCTTTCCTCAGATTAGGAGACCAAAACTGTACGCAATACTCCAGGTGTGGCCAATATATACTTTGCCAATATGCTTGTTCATTCATTCATATTTCCATATCATCTCTCGTTTCCCTCTCCCCTGACTCTCAGTCTGAAGAAGGGTCTGGAGAACGTCAGCCATCCATTTTCTCCAGAGATGCTGCCTGACCCGCTGAGTTACTCCAGCACTTTGTTGTCTATCTTCAATGTGAACCAGCATCTGCAGTATCCCATTGCTCCAGAGGCCTGGGTCAAATGCATGGTGCTGTTCCAAGGGTGGCCAGCAGGTGGGGCACGAGGCCCAGGTCTGAGTTACCCAGTGGGGATTGATCACATTGAATGGCGGTGCTGGCTCGAAGGGCCGAATGGCCTTCTCCTGCACCTTGTCTAACACTCCGCCAGGAACCTTCGGGATGAGCCGGGAAGGAGAGGGAGAGCTTCTCTCATCCCTCAAGGCAGGGATTCACAACTGTTTTCGTCCTGTTTACCCCCCCGGCAACATTTATAGCACATAACAATGTTAGTTCATTTATATATGAACAACTAACGATGAACAGATACCGGGGGTTTTACCAGAAACAAACACAGTCAGTGTGTGAGAACAAATATCTACAAATCCAGAATCAACAAATTTACCCAATGGGTATCGACATATAAGGGCAGGTTGGGAACTCTTGTCTGAAGGAGTCGGGCAGCTGTATAGAACGGTCTCTCCAGCCCAACACATACTGCTCCAGTAATTCCCCGGCACAGGAACACAAGTGGCTGGAGAGAGTGGTGGATGGTCCATCACGGCCACTGCCCACCCCTCCCATCCCCTCCCACCCCCCCATCATCCTCCCATCCCCCCATTCTCATCCCATCCCCCCCATACCTGCCATTCACTCCCATTCACTCCCATCCCCCCCATCCCCCTCCCATCCCCCCCCCCATACCTGCCCATTCACTCCCATTCCCCCTCCCATCCCCTCCCATCCCCCGCCTCCCCTCACCTCCCACCCCATCTCCCCCATCCACTCCCCACCTCCCCCCCCATTCGGCTCCGCTCCACTCCTCTTCCTTCCCCATCCCTCCCGTCCCCTCCCACCCCCCCCATCCCTCCCATCCCCCCATTCTCATCCCATCCCCTCCCATCCCTGCCCATTCACTCCCATTCACTCCCATCCCCTCACTCCCCTCCCATCCCCCCCCATACCTGCCCATCCCCTCCCATCCCCTCCCCTCCCCTCCCATCCCCCTCCCCTTCCCTCCCCTCCATCGAGGCCATTGACACTAGGCGCTGCTTCAAGTAGGCAGCATCTATCATCAACAATCCCCCTTATCGTAAGTCCCACTTGCCCGCGTTTGGCCCATGTCCTTTTAAACCTGTCCTATCCATGTACCATGTCCAGTCTGAAGAAGGGTCTCGACCCGAAACGTCACCTGTTCCTTCTCTCCATAGATGCTGCCTCACCTGCTGAGTTACTCCAGCATTTTTATGTACCTGTCTTTAGAAAATTTACATGTCATTCATGTATGATTTATGCCGAATTAGTTTGTACATTTGTGTATGATGTGGCTGTGGGATAGGGTTTTGAACTAATGCCTTGTTTTTGGCAACCGTGTGCTTTCGCTGTCTTGTAGAATTTCTCTGTCATTTACATATAATTTGTACACAATTAATTTGTGGGGTTTGTCTACCACGTAGCTGAGGGCAAGGTTTTAATTGTACTTGGGTTAGACATGGTTTTGAACGGAAGCCTTGTCTTTGCAAATCTTTTATTTCTCTCGCTGTCTTGGAGAGTTTCTGTGTCATTTATGTATGATTTATGGATTTGTGTGTTGGCTGAGTCTGTGTCCCTGTGATGCTTCTGTATCTGTATATCACCTGCACCTCATAGAAACATAGAAACATAGAAATTAGGTGCAGGAGTAGGCCATTCGGCCCTTTGAGCCTGCACCGCCATTCAATATGATCATGGCTGATCATCCAACTCAGTATCCCGTACCTGCCTTCTCTCCATACCCCTCTGATCCCCTTAGCCACAAGGGCCACATCTAACTCCCTCTTAAATATAGCCAATGAACTGTGGCCTCAACTACCCTCTGTGGCAGAGAGTTCCAGAGATTCACCACTCTCTGTGTGAAAAAAGTTCTTCTCATCTCGGTTTTATAGGATTTCCCCCTAATCCTTAAGCTGTAACCCCTTGTCCTGGTCTTCCCCAACATCGGGAACAATCTTCCTGCATCTAGCCTGTCCAACCCCTTAAGAATTTTGTAAGTTTCTATAAGATCCCCTCTCAATCTCCTAAATTCTAGAGAGTATAAACCAAGTCTGTCCAGTCTTTCTTCATAAGACAGTCCTGACATCCCAGGAATCAGTCTGGTGAACCTTCTCTGCACTCCCTCTATGGCAATAATGTCCTTCCCCAGATTTGGAGACCAAAACTGTACGCAATACTCCAGGTGTGGTCTCACCAAGACCCTGTACAACTGCACCTCACCTGCACCTCACCTGCACCTCACCTGAACCTCACCTGTATAAACTTGACTTCACTTCACTTCCAATCTCAGGGAAGCTGGGAAGGGGAGGGAGAAAGCAGGGACTACCAGAAATTGGTGAAGTCAAAGTTCATACCGCTGGGGTGTAAACTACCCAGGTGTAGGGTCACCAAAGAGGTAGATAGTAGTTCAGCTCTGCTCTCTGGTTGTGGTAGGATGGTTCAGTTGCCTGATTACAGCTGGGATGAAGCTGTCCCTGAATCAGGAGGTGTGCGTTTTCACACTTCTGTACCTCTTGCCTGATGGGAGAGGGGAGGTAATCCTATTGATTAAGACTACCATTCACATTCACTTGCTCATTTGTATCGGGGGCAGTGGGTTTCTGTTTTAGCTTTAGCCTCAGAGATACAGGGCGGAAACAGGCCCTTCGGCCCACCGAGTCCGCGCCGACCAGCGACTCCCGCACACTAACACTATCCCACACACACGAGGGACAATTTACACATGCGCCAAGCCAATTAACCTACAAACCTGCACGTCTTCCAGTGTGTGGGAGGAAACCAAAGATCTTGGAGAAAAACCCACGCAGGTCACGGGGAGAGCGTGCAAACTCCGTACAGACAGCGCCCGTAGTCGGGATCGAACCCGGGTCTCTGGCGCTGTGAGGCAGCGACTCTACCCGCTGCGCCACCGTGCCGCCAACTGAGGCAGATTCTTTTGCTCTGGGTCTGGAATTTAAAGGATGGTGGCGTGCAGAGTCTTTGAATATTTGAAGGCAGAGGAAGGGAGATAAGGCAGGGGGGGAAAGGTTGGTGGGGTTGTCAGGAATGTAGTGTGCAGATTGCAGCCAGATCAGCCGCGATCTCATTCAATTGCCGAGGTGGTTTGAGAGGCTCGGAAATTTCCACTGGCTCCCGGTTTGACCCTCTGGTTCATTCCAGAACTCGGCAGCTCGGTGGCGCGGCGTTTGGAGCCGCTGCCTCACAGCGCCGGAGACCCAGGTTCGATCCTGACCTCGGGTGCTGTCCGTGTGGAGTTTGCAGGCTCTCCCCCTCAACCACGTGGGTTTTCTCCGGGTGCTCCGGTTTCCTCCCACTCCCCAAAGACGTGCGGGTTTGTGGCCTCTGGAAATTGCCCCTTAGTGAGTAGGGAGTGGATAGCAGGAACTAGTAGGAAGTGGTGATCGATGGTCGGCATGCACTTGGTGGGCCGAAGGGCCTGTTTATTTCTAATATCTCATATCTAACATCTAAATAGTGATGTATCTAAATATCCAAATATCTAAACATCTAACGTAACATTTAAACATCTAAATATTGAACGGGGATTCAAAAATTGAATCTGAATCTGATATCAATTATCTAATAGGTTAAATATCTAATATCTAATATTTAAGATCTAAATATCTCCCGAGTTTAAAAAAAAACAAACTTCATCACGAGTATTTTTTACTCTTGGAAATTTTTCACACTGTTGAAAAAACCTCACGAGTTTCCGCGTTTCCGGAGTGCCTGCCGTTAGCGTTACGAGCCGCTACAAGACGTCCACGAGCTCCGACGTACCCGCTACGTACATTCGACGGACTTACCACAAGTTAGATTTTTTTTTTTAAACTCGGGAGAGATCTTGGGTAAATTCGCATGGTGGGACAGGGTCTTTAGCGAGACGGAGCATCTCCGGAGAGAAGGAATGGGTGACGTTTCGGGTCGAGACCCTTCTCCAGAGATGCTGCCTGTCCCGCTGAGTTACTCCAACAATTTGTGTCTATCTTATGTCTTGTTTTGTTTTTTTTGCATATTTCTTTTTAAAACAATTTGTGCAATTGCAATTACGTGCAGTTTGTGTATAATTTATATATAATTTGTTTGAGTTTAGTTCAGGTGTCAGGTGTACCGAGGTACAGTGAAAAGCTTTTGTTGCGTGCTATCCAGTCAGCGGAAAGACAATGCATGATGTTCATAATTTTTTGTGTGTCAGTTGTGTGTGTCCATTGTTAGCCACAAGGGCCACATCGAGTCAGTTTAGTTTGAAGGCCTCGACTTAGAGATACAGTGATTCACGGTGAAAATAGTTCTTCTCATCAGGCCCTTTGGCCTGTGACCCGCCTGGACTTCCCCAACATCGACCCTGCGATCCCCGCATTTGTAAGTTTCCCCCTCTCAATCAAATTCTAGGAGTATACAAAGTTATATCCACTTTTATTAGACGCCAAGCCAATTAACCTACCTTACCTGCACCCTCTTGGCAATAATGTCCTGGAAGGGAAAAACCGAATACTCCATCTCGACCCTGAGAAAACCTATACTCACGCAGGTCACCATTCGGGAGAACTTAGAAACACATTTTCTTTTCGCCATACCCCGCATAGCCAAGGACCAGTCTCACCCCCGGTCACTCCCTCTTCTCCCCTCACCCATCGGGCAAGAGTGTGAAAATGAACGCACACCTCCAGATTCGGGGACAGTTTCTTCCCGGCTGTTATCAGGCAACTGAACCGTCCTCTCACCAACTGGAGAGCGGTCCTGACCTCCCTTGGAGACCCTCGGACTTATCATTGATCGGACTTTGCTGGACGTTATTTCGCAGTAAACATTATTCCCTTATCCTGTATCTGTACAGAGTGGACGGCTCGATTGTAATCATGTGTTGTCTTTCCGCTGACTGGATAGCACGCAATAAAAAACGTTTCACTGTACCTCGGCACATGTGACGGAATTAAATCTAAACCTCCCAACGTTGAGGACAGTTTCTCTACACACACTCTCTAAGGAGACTGAAGAAGGGTCTCGACCCCGAAACGTCACCTATCCCTTCTCTCCAGAGATGCTGCCTTGTTTAATGTCCTGATCTCTCTTCCCTGCTGCAGGTTACAACAGAGGAGGCCGAGACCTGGAGTCACAGCCGGAACATTCCGTACTATGAAGTGAGCGCTAAGGAGGGAACGAGTGTTAGTGAAGCCTTCGATGGCATCGCCCGCATTGCGCTGTCTCAGGTAGTGCCCGCAATCTGTCGGCGATCCTCAAACATACAACAGTACAGCAGTGGAAGAGGCCCTTCGGTCCTACCACCTCCTCCTCTCCCCTCCACCCACACCCCCCCCCCCCCCCCCCCCCCCCCTGAAACACGGCTGATTTCCCATAGGTTTCTCTCCAGGAGTTATCAGATAGAGATAGAAGACGGGAAGAATGAGAGAGAGAGAGAGAGAGAGAGGTCGGAACATGAAAGAGGGGCAGTAAAACGAGGGAGTGGAAACATAGAAACATAGAAATTTGGTGCAGGAGTAGAGGCCATTCGGCCCTTCGAGCCTGCACCGCCATTCAATATGATCATGGCTGATCATCCACCTCAGTAGTGCAGCAGTAGCTATGGAGCGAAGGAAATAGGCAACGTTTCGGGCCGAATCCCGAAGGGGTTCGGCCCGAAACGTTACCTATTTCCTATGCCCTAGCTTTCATAGAAACATAGAAAATAGGTGCAGGAGTAGAGGCCATTCGGCCCTTCGAGCCTGCACCGCCATTCAATATGATCATGGCTGATCATCCAACTCAGTATCCCGTACCTGCCTTCTCTCCATACCCCCTGACCCACTTAGCCACAAGGGCCACATCTAACTCCCTCTTAAATATAGCCAATGAACTGTGGCCTCAACTACCCTCTGTGGCTTAGAGTTCCAGAGATTCACCACTCTCTGTGTGAAAGAAAAAAGTTCTTCTCATCTCGGTTTTAAAGGATTTCCCCCTTATCCTTAAGCTGTGACCCCCTTGTCCTGGACTTCCACAACATCGGGAACAATCTTCCTGCATCTAGCCTGTCCAACCCCTTAAGAATTTTGTAAGTTTCTATAAGATCCCCCCTCAATCTCCTAAATTCTAGAGAGTATAAACCAAGTCTATCCAGTCTCACCCCCGGTCACTCCCCCTTCTCCCCTCTTCCCCTATCCAGAAGAAGAGAGAGGGAAAGGCAAAAGGGAGAGGGAGAGAAGAGAGGAACAGAGAGAGAGAAAAGAGAGAGAGAGAGAATAGCCAGAAAGAAAGAATGAATGAGAGACGAGAGAACACGAGAGATAGAGAGAAAGAGAAACTGTAGAAGGAGAGATAGAGAGAGGGGGGGTGAGAGGTAGATGATGAGGAGGAGGAGAGAGGGCGGGGGCGGGGGTGGGCTGGGGAATCTGGGGGGAAGGAAGCAGTGATCCCACTGCCAGGTGAGCTGTACCTCGGCTACCAGGTGATCCGGGGCCAGGTGAGTGGAATGTTTTTGGAGCTGCTGCATTAATCAGGAGTTGTGGGAGAGACACAGAGCGTGGGGAGCAGTTGTGTTTAGGAAACATCGCCATGACTCACAACGGAGCAATCTAGGGGGCTGCCCTTTCCTGGATTAGTTGTCCTCCCTTTCACTGCATTCCGCTTTTATGAAATTGCAGAAAATCCCTGGCAAAGAGCTGGAGGAACATTTGTCTTTCAAACAACTGCACGTTGTCACCTCATCTAATCCCAATGTAACCCTAATCTAACCTAATCTTCCCCCATCGGGCAAGAGGTACAGAAGTGTGAAAACGCACACCTCCAGATTCTGGGGCAGTTTCTTCCCGACTGTTATCAGGCAACTGAACCATCCTACCACAACCAGAGAGCGGTCCTGAACTACTATCTACCTCAGCAGGGACCCTGGGACTATCCTTGATCCCCATCAGACTGAAGAAGGGTTTCGGCCCGAAACGTCGCCTATTTCCTTCACTCCCATAGATGCTGCCTCTCCCGAAGGAAATAGGCAACATTTTGGCCCAAAACCCTTCTGGAAATAGGCAACGTTTCAGGCCGAAACCCAAAGGGTTTCGGCCCGAAACGTTGCCTATTTCCTCAGTCTGAAGAAGGGTTTCGGCCCGAAACGTCGCCTATTTCCTTCACTCCACAGATGCTGCTGCACCCGCTGAGTTTCTCCAGCATTTTTGTCTACCTTCGATCTTCCAGCATCTGCAGTTCCTTCTTGAACACTTGATCGGACTTTGCTGGCTTTACCTTGCACTAAACATTATTCCCTTGTCATGTATCTGTATACGTAGACAAAAGTGCTGGGGAAACACAGCGGGTGCAGCAGTGTCTGTGGAGCGAAGGAAATAGGCAACGTTTCGGGCCGAAACCCTTCTTCAGA
Source organism: Leucoraja erinaceus (assembly GCF_028641065.1). NCBI lineage: Eukaryota > Metazoa > Chordata > Chondrichthyes > Rajiformes > Rajidae > Leucoraja > Leucoraja erinaceus. The sequence continues at coordinate 30,663,947 of NC_073400.1, read as the reverse complement.
CTGAATCTTTAAGTGAGATAGTGTGAATGGGTTAGAAACATAGAAACATAGAAATTAGGTGCAGGAGTAGGCCATTCGGCCCTTCGAGCCTGCACCGCCATTCAATATGATCATGGCTGATCATCCAACTCAGTATCCCGTACCTGCCTTCTCTCCATACCCCCTGATCCCCTTAGCCACAAGGGCCACATCTAACTCCCTCTTAAATATAGCCAATGAACTGGCCTCAACTACCCTCTGTGGCAGAGAGTTCCAGAGATTCACCACTCTCTGTGTGAGACTTTTCCCCCTTAACATCGGGAACCCTAATCTTCCTGCATCTAGCCTGTCCAACCCCTTAAGAATTTTGTAAGTTTCTATAAGATCCCCTCTCAATCTCCTAAATTCTAGAGAGTATAAACCAAGTCTATCCAGTCTTTCTTCATAAGACAGTCCTGACATCCCAGGAATCAGTCTGGTGAACCGTCTCTGCACTCCCCTCTATGGCAATAATGTCCTTCCTCAGATTTGGAGACCAAAACTGTATGCAATACTCCAGGTGTGGTCTCACCAAGACCCTGTACAACTGCAGTAGAACCTCCCTGCTCCTATACTCAAATCCTTTTGCAATGAAAGCTAACATACCATTCGCTTTCTTTACTGCCTGCTGCACCTGCATGCCTACCTTCAATGACTGGTGTACCATGACACCCAGGTCTCGCTGCATCTCCCCCTTCCCAATCGGCCACCGTTTAGATAATTTAGTTAATCGCTGGTCAGCGTGGACACGATGGGCTGAAGGGCCAGTTACCATGCTGTATCTCTAAACGTAATTCTAAACAACATTTGACTGTTTATTTTTCCTTCGTTGTTAGATATCTGAAGGCAAAGATTTTTATTTAACAAACTCTATCTCTCTGGGAGACGGTGATTCAGCAGAGAGGAAGAAATGCTGCTGAATATCGGGATTAAACCGGCTCGGATTGGACTCCATTTGAACCATGTGTTGGCATCAGGCGCTCTGAGGACTCCTCTGTTTATATAGAAATATTTATTTTTTCTAAGGATGAACGAAACCAATTTCTAAACTGATATTTAGTTAATTCCACAAAATGCTGCATGTATTTGCACTTGATCCGGTGGCGCAGCGGTGGAGCTGCTGCCTCACAGCGCCAGAGACCCGGGTTCGATCCTGTCTACGGGCGCTGTCTGACACAGTTTGCACGTTCTCCCCGTGACCTGCGTGGGTTTTCTCCAGGTGCTCCGGTTTCCTCCCACACTCCAAAGACGTGCGGGTTTGTTGGTTAATTGGCTTTGGTAAAAATCGCAAATTGTCGCCAGTGCGCGTGTAGGATAGTGTTAGTGTGCGGGGATCGCTGGTCGGCGCGGACTCGGTGGGCCGAAGGGCCTGTTTCCACCCTTGTATACCTAAACCAAACTGAAGACTGCGGGCAAGAAAACTTGTCGAAAACAAAACATGTAGTGCATGGCTGAAGAAGGGTCTCGACCCGAAACGTCAGGCCATTCCTTCTCTCCAGAGACGCTGCCTGTCCCGCTGAGTTACTCCAGCATTTTGTGTCTATCTTCGGTTTAAACCAGCATCTGCAGTTCCTTCCTATGCAGAACATTTAGTGCAACCAAGTTTGACTTTTTAATGATACCGGGACTCGTTTAATTTGGCACTTGGACAAAATGGTTTTTAAATTGTGTACAATTTAAATTTTATGTTTTTAACCTTTATAATGGACATATAATGTCTTATATGCAAAGCTGAAATAGGGCAGGTACTAGTGTGGAATAGAACATGACACAATATAAATGTATCAGGCCCTTCAGCCCACAATGTCTGTGCTGTACATGATGCCCAGACCAAATCATCTGCCTGCACATAATGCATTTCCTTCCACTTCCTACCTATCAAATGCCTTTCCAATAGACAACAGGTGCAGGAGTAGGCCATTCAGTCCTTCGAGCCAGCACCGCCATTCAATGTGATCATGGCTGATCATCCCCAATCAGTATTTAAGAAGGAACTGCAGAGGCTGGAAAATCGAAGGTACAAAAAAATGCTGGAGAAACTCAGCGGGTGCATCAGCATCTATGGAGCGAAGGAAATGGGCAACGTTTCTGGACGAAACCCTTCTGGAAATAGGCAACGTTTCGGGCCGAAACCCAGAAGGGTTTCGGCCCGAAACGTTACCTATTTCCTTAGCTCCATAGATGCTGCTGCACCCGCTGAGTTTCTCCAGCATTTTTGTGCATCCCCAATCAGTACCCCGTTCCTGCCTTCTCCCCATATCCCCTGACTCCGCTATCTTTAAGAGCCCTATCTAGCTCTCTCTTGAAAGCATCCAGAGAACCGACCTCCACCGCCCTCTGAGGCAGAGAATTCCAAAGACTCACCACTCTCTGCGTGAAAAAGTGTTTCCTCGTCTCCGTTCTAAACGGCTTACCCCTTATTCTTAAACTGTGTGTGTGGCCCCTGGTTCCGGACTCCCCCAACATCGGGAATATGTTTCCTGCCTCTAGTGTGTCCAAACCCTTAACAATCTTATATGTTTCAATAAGATCCTTCACTCCTTCACCCCTGCAGCCAATAGATTTTATAATACGGACCGCTAGCCTGTAGGGGGATGCTTTTTGCATTTTTTAATTGTTCATTTTTGGTCTTTTTAAGTATTTATTGCTCTCAGGTATTGTCTACATGGTATTTTATGTATTTTCTGTCTGCTCTTGTTCTGGATGTATAAGTTTGTTGGTTGGGGCCTTCTGGACATTTGAATTTCCCTGAGGGGATCAATAAATTATTTATTATTATTATTATTATTATTATTAGATCCCCTCTCATCGTTCTAAACTCCAGAGTGTACAAGCCCAGCCGCTCCATTCTCTCAGCATATAACAGTCCCGCCATCCCGGGAATTAACCTTGTAAACCTACGCTGCACTCCCTCAATAGCAAGAATGTCCTTCCTCAATTTAGGGGACCAAAACTGCACACAAGTCAAGTCAAGTCAAGTCAAGTTTATTTGTCACATACCCATACGAGATGTGCAGTGAAATGAAAGTGGCAATGCTCGCGGACTTTTGTGCAAAAGACAAACAACAAAACAACCAAACAAATTATAAACACAATCATCACACATATTCTTTTACATAATAAATAATAGAAGGAAAAACGTTCTGTAGAGTTAGTCCCTGGTGAGATAGGCGTTTACAGTCCGAATTGCCTATGGGAAGAAACTCCTTCTCAACCTCTCCGTTCTCACTGCATGGCAACGGAGGCATTTGCCTGACCGTAGCGGCTGGAACAGTCCGTTGCAGGGGTGGAAGAGGTCTCTCATACTCCAGGTGTGATTTCACTAGGGCTCTGTACAACTGAAGGACCTCTTTGCTCCTACACTCAACTCCTCATTATGAAGGCCAATATGCCAAGAGTATTTTAAACAATATTATCGTATCATGCCTCCACCACCTCTAGCAGCTCTCTCTTGAAAGCGTCCAGAGAGCCTGCCTCCACCGCACTCCGCACACTCACCACTCTCCGTGAGAAAAAGTGTTTCCTCATCTCCGAATGGCTCTGAATGGCTTACTCCTTATTCTTGAACTGTGTGGCCCCTGGTTCTGGACAGCTCCTGTAGTCGGGATTGAACCCGGTTCTCCGGAGCTGCAAGCACTGTAAGGCAGCATCTCTACCGCTGCTGTGTTTTGCTAGTCTACCTGGTAAATGGCCACAAGTTGAAACTTCTGCCAAGGTAGCTGGTGGTACTGTACACTACATTGCACTGTCTTATCACCATTCTACTGATTGTACGGAAGAGCAGTCCTGGACAACGGTGATCGAGGGAAGGCGTTGACATCATTTAATAGCAACTACACTATTCCAACAATGGCCGCACTGTTTACATCTTGGACTCGCTCACCATAGTTACAAAGAAGCCCGCATGTTGGAGAGACATTCTCTTAATCTTTGAAAGCGATCTCTCACCAATGCCAGAGAAGGCTGGTTCTCATCTTCATTTCACAATCGTTGCCAGGTTTCAGGGAGACAAATTAAACTGATTGTAACTCCGTCGTATAGCCTTGATGTTGGCATTGACCTTGAGTGGCTACGGTGGGACATAGAAACATAGACAATAGGTGCAGGAGTAGAGGCCATTCGGCCCTTCTAGCCTGCACCATTCGCCATTCAATATGATCATGGCTGATCATCCAACTCAGTAGTGCAGCAGTAGCTATGGAGCAAAGGAAATAGGCAACGTTTTGGGCCGAATCCCGAAGGGGTTCGGCCCGAAACGTTACCTATTTCCTATGCCCTAGCTTTCATAGAAACATAGAAAATAGGTGCAGGAGTAGAGGCCATTCGGCCCTTCGAGCCTGCACCGCCATTCAATATGATCATGGCTGATCATCCAACTCAGTATCCTGTACCTGCCTTCTCTCCATACTCCCCTGATCCCTTTAGCCACAAGGGTCATATCTAACTCCCTCTTAAATACAGCCAATGAACTGTGGCCTCAACTACCTTCTGTGGCAGAGAATTCCACAGATTCACCACTCTCTGTGTGAAAAATGTTTTTCTCATCTCAGTCCTAAAAGATTTACCCCTTATCCTTAAACTGTGACCCCTTGTCCTGGACTTCCCCAACATCGGGAACAATCTTCCTGCTTCTAGCCTGTCCAACCCCTTAAGAATTTTGTAGGTTTCTATAAGATCCCCCCTCAATCTTCTAAATTCTAGTGAGTACAAACCGAGTCAATATCCTGTTCCTGCCTTCTCTCCATATTCCCTTTAGCCACAAGGGCCACATCTAACTCCCTCTTAAATATAGCCAATGAACTGTGGCCTCAACTACCTTCTGTGGCAGAGAATTCCACAGATTCACCACTCTCTGTGTGAAAAATGTTTTTCTCATCTCGGCCCTAAAAGATTTCCGCCTTGTCCTTAAATACAGGAAGGGCGATTGGATTGGTGCCCAATTCGTTCTCCTATCCCCTTCCCCCCCTGACTCTCAGTCATAAAAAGGGCCTCGACCCGCAACGCCACCCATTCCTTCTCTCCAGAGATGCTGCCCGTCCCGCTGAGTTATCCAGCTCAACGGCGGCGCGGACTCGGTGGGCCGAAGGGCCTGTTTCCGCTCTGTAAATTTAATCTAAACTAAACTAACGTCTCCTGCAGCTGATTCCACACTTCGAAAGACTCTGGTCTGTTTGAAGTGCGGATGGTCGTATACCACAGCCACTGATCCCAGAAGCTGCAGCGTTTGAGCAGTGTTTTTTTTGTAGGAATACAGTGTTCTGCCAACTCAGAAGGACATTACGTTCTAATTCATCAGTGGCCTCTGCCTGCCCCTATTAGAAACATAGAAACATAGAAAATAGGTGCAGGAGTAGGACATTCGGCCCTTTGAGCCAGCACCGCCATTCAATATGATCATGGCTGATCATCCAACTCAGTATCCCGTACCTGCCTTCTCTCCATACCCTCTGATCCCCTTGGCCACAAGGACCACATCTAACTCCCTCTCAAATATAGCCAATGAACTGGCCTCAACTACCCTCTGTGGCAGAGAGTTCCAGAGATTTACCACTCTCTGTGTGAAAAAAGTTCTCCTCATCTCGGTTTTAAAGGATTTCCCCCTTATCCTTAAGCTGTGACCCCTTGTCCTGGACTTCCCCAACATCGGGAACAATCTTCCTGCATCTAGCCTGTCCAACCCCTTAAGAATTTTGTAAGTTTCTATAAGATCCCCTCTCAATCCCCTAAATTCTAGAGAGTATAAACCAAGTCTATCCAGCCTTTCTTCATAAGACAGTCCTGACATCCCAGGAATCAGTCTGGTGTACCTTCTCTGCACTCCCTCTATGGCAATAATGTCCTTCCTCAGATTTGGAGACCAAAATTGCACGTAATACACCAGGTGTGGTCTCACCAAGACCCTGTACAACTGCAGAAGAACCTCCCTGCTCCTATACTCAAATCCTCTTACCCTGGGCTCAAGATCAAAATAACCCCATGGAGGAAGGAACTGCAGATGCTGCTTTAAACCGAAGACAGTCTTCTGTACCTCTCCAGTCGGGCAAGAGGTACAGAACTGTGAAAAAGCAGTGAGGCAACTATGTTGCATCAATCTCTATTCTGAGGCGGATCTATGGAGCGAAGGAAATAGGCGACGTTTCGGGCCGAAACCCAAAGGGTTTCTGCCCGAAACGTCGCCTATTTCCTCAGTCTGAAGAAGGGTTTCAGCCCGAAACGTTGCCTATTTCCTTCGCTCCACTGATGCTGCTGCACCCGCTGAGTTTCTCCAGCACATTTTGTCTACCTTCGATTTTCCGGCATCTGCAGTTCCTTCTTAAACACAACATGCTGCCTGTCCCGCTGAGTTACTCCAGCATTTTTGTGTCTGTCAAAATAACACCCCTGCTAGACATTTCTATACCCAGCTGGAAAAAGAATTGGATATTTTTTTTTAAATCATGTTACATTATAGGAGCAGAATTAGGCCATTCAGCCCATCGAGTCCACTCATGGCTGATCACTGCCTCCTAATCTCATTTTCCTGCCTTCTCCCCATTAACCTTGACACCGGTTCCAATCAAGAATTTGTCTATCTTTGCCTTTAAAATTATCAATAGACAATAAACGACAGGTGCGGGAGGAGGCCATTCGGCCCTTCGAGCTAGCAAGAGACCACTGACTTAAGGGGTTGGACAGGCTAGATGCAGGAAGATTGCTCCCGATGTTGGGGAAGTCCAGGACAAGGGGGGTCACAGCTTAAGGATAGAGGGGGAAATCCTTTAAAACCGAGATGAGAAGAACTTTTTTCACACACAGAGAGTGGTGAATCTCTGTAACTCTCTGCCACAGAGGGTAGTTGAGGCCACAGTTCATTGGCTATATTTAAGAGGGAGTTAGATGTGGCCCTTGTGGCTAAGGGGATCAGAGGGTATGGAGAGAAGGCAGGTACGGGATACTGAGTTGGATGATCATCCATGATCATATTCAATGGCGGTGCAGGCTCGAAGGGCCGAATGGCCTACTCCTGCATCTAATTTCTATGTTTTTATGACTTGACCTCCACAGCCCTCTGTGGCAATGAGTTCCACAGATTCACCACCCTCTGACTAAAGAAGTTCCTCCTCGCCTCCTTTCTAAAAGAGCGCCCTTTAATTCTGAGGCTGTGTGTGCCCTCTGGTCCTAGACTCTCCCACCAGTGGAAACATCCTCTCCACATCCACTCTATCCAGGCCTTTCATTATTCTGTAAGTTTCGATGAGGTCCTCCCCCCTCAACCTTCTAAACTCCAGCGAGTAGAGGCCCAGTGCCTTCAAATCCTTGGTCTTCTCTGGGCTGGCGGGGGAGCTGATGGAATTGTATGGAATTATGGGATGCATTGCTGCAGGGTGGAATGTCAAGGACTAGAGGGCGTACATTTAAGGTGGGGGGGGGGGGGGGGGGGCAAAGTTTAAAGGAGATGTGCGGGGCAGGTCTTTTTTAACACAGAGGGTGGTGGGTGCCTGGAACGCGCTGCCTGGGGTGGTGGTGGAGGAGGCAGATATCATAGTGGTGTTTAAGACGGCTTTTACATGGACGCAAAGTGCTCGAGTAACTCAGCGGGACAGGCAGCGTCCCTGGAGAGAAGGAATAGACAATACACAATAGGTGCAGGAGGAGGCCATTCGGCCCTTCGAGCCAGCACCGCCATCCAATGTGATCACGGCTGATCATCCACAATCAGTACCCCGTTCCTGCCTTCTCCCCATATCCCCTGACTCCGCTATTTTTAAGAGGCCTATCTAGCTCTCTCTTGAAAGCATCTGAGTTGGATGATCAGCCATGATCATAGTGAATGGCGGTGCAGGCTTGAAGGGCCGAATGGCCTACTCCTGCACCTATTTTCTATGTTTCTATGTTTCAATCCAGAGAACCGTCCTCCACCGCCCTCTGAGGCCGAGAATTCCACAGACTCACCACTCTCTGTGAGAAAAAGTGTTTCCTCGTCTCCGTTCTAAATGGCTAACTCCTTATTCTTAAACTGTGTGGCCCCTGGTTCTGGATTCCCCAACATCGGGAACATGTTTCCTGCCTCTAGCGTGTCCAAACCCTTAACAATCTTATATGTTTCAATGAGAATCCCTCTCATCCTTCTAAACTCCAGAGTGTACAAGCCCAGCCGCTCCATCCTCTCAGCATATGACAGTCCCGCCATCCCGGAATTAACCTTGTAAACCTACGCTGCACTCCCGAGACCCTTCGATCTTGACCCGAAATGTCGCCCATTTCCTTCGCTCCATAGATGCTGCCTCACCCCATGAGTTTCTCCAGCATTTTTGTCTACCAGAGGTATGGAAAGGTAAGGTGTGAAAATTGAATTGAATTGAATTTCCTGTATTGTCATTCAGACCTTTCAGTCTGAACGAAATTTCGTGCCTGCAGTCATACATACAATAATACAATAATAGACAACAGAACAGACAGTGAACACAAATTAACATCCACCACAGTGACTCCACCAAGCACCTCCTCACTGCGATGGAGGCAAAAGTCATCTTAAGGCTGCAGTCTCTTCCGATTCAGATTCAGATTCAGATTCAATTTTAATTGTCATTGTCAGTGTACAGTACAGAGACAACGAAATGCATTTAGCATCTCCCTGGAAGAGCGACATAGCTTCCCTCCTCTTCTCCCTCTGCGCTGAGGCGATACCCCACCGGGCGATGGTAAGTCATTCCCGTGGCTCGCCGAACCCCGCGAACGGGCCGGTTCAAACACCGCGGCCCGGGGGTGGTCGAAGCTGCCGCGCTCCAGTCCAGCGGACGCAGCTGTTGACGGCATCGTCCACTGGCCCGCGGCCGAACCCCGGACTCAGGCCACCGCCACCAGAACGCCGTCTCAGCCACCGGGGCACCACTCCAGCCCCGAGCCGGGTTGCCCTCACGTGAGCGTCTCAGCCCCCGATGACAGATCAAAGCAGACGATGGTCGGGGAAATGTAGACTGGTTCATTCGAAACCCGTCTGAAGAAGGGTTTCGGCCCGAAACGTTGCCTATTTCCTTCGCTCCATAGATGCTGCTTCACCCGCTGAGTTTCTCCAGCTTTTTTGTGTAACCTTAGACTGGTTCATTGTTGGCTGAGGCTAAGGTGACAATGAGACACACACACTTAGTTAGCCCTAGTGAGACAGCCACCTGGAGTATTGTGTGCAGTTTTGGTCCCCTTAATTTGAGGAAGGACATTGTTGCTATTGAGGGAGTGCAGCGTAGGTTTACAAGGTTAATTGCCGGGATGGCTGGACTTTTGGCCGGTGTGGGCATGTTGGGCCGAAGGGCATGTTTCCACACTGTATGACTCTATGACTCTATGCATGATCCAGGCCCCGACATTCCAAAGAAAAGAACTGCAGATGATGGAAAAATCGAAGGCAGATAAAAATGCTGGAGAAACTCAGCGGGTGAGGCAGCATCTATGGAGCGAAGGAAATAGGTGACATCTCGGGCCGAAACCCTTCTTCAGACTGAGGAAACAGGCGACGTTTCGGGCCGAAACCCAAAGGGTTTCGGCCCGAAACGTCGCCTATTTCCTTCCCTCCATAGATGCTGCCTCACCCGCTGAGTTTCTCCAGCATTTTTGTCTACCTTAGAATAGAGGTTGGTGCAACATAGTGCACCATGATGAACTTCATGGTGAAGTTACGGCAAGTTTGAAAATGACACAAAGTGCTGGGGCAACTCAGCGGGTCAGCCAACATAGTCGCCTCACTGCTTTTACACACTTCTGTACCTCTTGCCCGACGGGAGAGGGGAGAAGATGGAGTTCCTTCCTCCACAGAAACTCAGCGGGTGAGGCAGCATCTATGGAGCGAAGGAAATAGGCGACGTTTCGGGTCGAGACCCTTCTTCCGAAAAGCTTCTAAAGAAAAGCGATGCTCTACTAAACCGACAAACTAGTCAACCTGTTGTCCAAAAAACGCCACATAATGGTTATTGTTAGAGGTGCCTCACTAGTTCTGCCAAGTATTTCACTTTCGGGAAAATCCAGGTGTACGTGACATTTAGTGAGCGAGCGATGTTTGCTTTAGCTGGGCAGCGACAAGAGGCGCAGTGTTGTGAGAGATGAAGGGGTGGTCAGGAAACAACTTACTGTGTGTCACAGCAATCACAGCCAGGTTATTAACTTGCAATTAATCTTCCACAATAGTCCGTGAGAGTTTACGAGAATGTTGCAAGAAAAGGTTGAATAATTCCTGTTTTAACTGGTTCCTGCAGTAGTCACAATGTTGGTCTTGGGAATAAATACCCAATGGCAAAATGAATCCTATCTCCTGCTTTTTTCTTGTGATTCAGATTCAGATTCAGATTCAGATTCAATTTTAATTGTCATTGTCAGTGTACAGTACAGAGACAACGAAATGCATAAGTGGTGAGTGGTGAATCTCTGGAACTCTCTGCTGCAGAGGGTAGTTGAGGCCACAGTTCATTGGCTATATTTAAGAGGGAGTTAGATGTGGCCCTTGTGGCTAAGGGGATCAGGGGGTATGGAGAGAAGGCAGGTACGGGATACTGAGTTGGATGATCAGCCATGATCATATTGAATGGCGGTGCAGGCTCGAAGGGCCGAATGGCCTACTCCTGCACCTAATTTCTATGTTTCTATGTTTCTATAATAGCGGCATCAATTCATTTTTGGTTTGGTTTGGTTTGGTTTGGAGATACAGGGCAGAAACAGGCCCTTCGGCCCATCGAGTCCGCACTGACCAGCGATCCCTGCACACTATAACACTATCCCGCACACACTAGGGACAGTTTACACATACACCAATTGACTGATAGGGCCGAATGGCCTCCTCCCGCACCTATTTTCTATGTTTCTATGACGTACAAACCTGTAGTGTGGGAGGAAACCAGGGCACCCGGAGGATACCCACGCGGGTCACGGTGAGAGCGCGCAAACTCCGTACAGACAGCGCCCGCAGTCGGGATCGAACCCGCGTCTCTGGCACTGTGAGGCAGCAACTCTACCGCCCTTCACTTAGGCACAGAATAATTCAGCACCTGTGTAAACACTCAATCCATCCATAAAATGGGGTAAAACAGACACAAAACATTCATCATCCACAGAGAGAGACAAGGATTCAGGGGCGTTTAGGGTTACGAGGAGAGTGGGGTTGAGAGGGAAAGATAGATCAGCCATGATTGAATGGTGGAGTGGACTCGATGGGCCGAATGGCCTAATTCTGCTCCTAGAATGTATAAAGTTACGGCAAGCTTAAAAATGACACAAAGTGCTGGGGCAACTCAGCGGGTCAGCCAACATCTGTGGAGAACATGGATATGCACCATTTGTGTTAACACTGTGATGGGGGGGGGGGGGGGGGGGTGAGACTGGTCCTTGATGATGCTGCTGGCCTTGCCGAGGCAGCGTGAGGTGCCCCGATGATGGAGTCATAGAAACATAGAAACATAGAAATTAGGTGCAGGAGTAGGCCATTCGGCCCCTCGAGCCTGCACCGCCATTCAATATGATCATGGCTGATCATCCAATTCAGTATCCCGTACCTGCCTTCTCTCCATACCCCCTGATCCCTTAAGCCACAAGGGCCACATCTAACTCCCTCTTAAATATAGCCAATGAATTGGCCTCGACTACCCTCTGAGGCAGAGAGTTCCAGAGATTCACCACTCTCTGTGTGAAAAAAGTTCTTCTCATCTCGGTTTTAAAGGATTTCCCCCTTATCCTTAAGCTGTGACCCCTTGTCCTGGACTTCCCCAACATCGGGAACAATCTTCCTGCATCCAGCCTGTCCAACCCCTTAAGAATTTTGTAAGTGGAGTCGATGGAAGGGAGGCTGGTTTGTGTGATGGTCTGGTCTGCGTCCACAATTATCTGCAATTTCTTGCGGTCTTGGATGGAGCTGTTCCCAAACCCTGCCTTGATGGTTTGAGATGGTCCCGACCCAAAACGTCACCTATCCATGTTCTCCAGAGATGCTGCCTGACCCGCTGAGTTGCTCCAGCACCTTGTGCCTTTTCTTGCAAACCGGCACCTGAGGTTCCTTGTTTCTACTTCTGATAATTAAACAACCTGCTCCACGGTGACACAGCGGGTAGAGCTGCTGCCTCACAGCGCCAGAGACCCGGGTTCAATCCCGACTACGGGTGCTGTCTGTACGGAGTTTGTATGTTCTCCCCGTGACCTGCGAGGGTTTTAGACAATAGACAATAGACAATAGGTGCAGGAGTAGGCCATTCGGCCCTTCGAGCCAACACCACCATTCAATGTGATCATGGCTGATCATCCCCAATCAGTATCCCGTTCTTGCCTCCTCCCCATATCCCCTGACTCCGCTATTTTCAAGAGCCCTATCTAGCTCTCTCCTGAAAGCATCCAGAGAACCTGCCTCCACCGCCCTCTGAGGCAGAGAATTCCACAGACTCACCACTCTCTGTGAGAAAAAGTGTTTCCTCGTCTCTGTTCTAAATGGCCGACCCCTTATTCTTAAACTGTTTGTTGCCCCTGGTTCTGGACTCGCCCCAACATCGGGAACATGTTTCCTGCCTCTAGCGTGTCCAAACCCTTAACAATCTTATATATTTCAATGAGATGCCCTCTCATCCTTCTAAACTCCAGAGTGTACAAGCCCAGCTGCTCCATTCTCTCAGCATTTTCTCCGAGATCTTCAGTTTCCTCCCACACTCCAAAGACGTACGGGTTTGCAGGATAACTGGCTCGGTATAAATGTAAATTGTCCCCAGTGTGTGTAGGATAGTGTTAGCGTGCGGGGATCGCTGGTCGGCGCGGACGCGGTGGGCCGAAGGGCCTGTTTCCGCGCTGTATCTCTAAACTAAAACTAAAAAAACTCCTGACTTTTGACTGGAAACAGGAGACCAAGGTGATGGTTTGATTAAGGGGAAGGAGGGAGTTCAAGTCGTGTATGCGTGGGCAAAGGTGATTACTTCATGCAGGCTATTAATAGCAACGCTCTCTTGCAACCACAGAACTGCCTTCTCATCCCTCCCTTGCCTCCAACACAATCCCAAACATGCTGACTCATCAGTAGCCCTGGTTTATGGTCAAGATAAGCATTCATTCTTCACCACAATGTTCCCCCCATGTTGGGGGGAGTCCAGAACCAGGGGCCACACACAGTTTGAGAATAAGGGGTCGGCCATTTAGGACTGAGATGAGGAAAAACCTTTTTCACCCAGAGAGTTGTGAATCTGTGGGATTCTCTGCCGCAGAAGGCAGTGGAGGCCGATTCACTGGATGTATAAAAGAGAGAGTTAGATAGAGCTCTCAGGGCTAACAGAATCAAGGGATATGGGGAGAAAGCGGGAACTGAGTTTCAATGATCAGCCACGATCATATTGAATTGCTCAAAGGTTGGGACCGCACCTGGAGTATTGTGTGCAGTTTTGGTCCCCTAATTTGAGGAAGGACATTCTTGCTATTGAGGGAGTGCAGCGTAGGTTTACAAGGTTAATTCCCGGAATGGTGGGACTGTCATATGCTGAGAGAATGGAGCAGCTGGGCTCGTACACTCTGGAGTTTAGAAGGATGAGAGGAGATCTTATTGAAACATGTAAGGTTATTAAGGGTTTGGACACGCTAGAGGCAGGAAACATGTTCCCGATGTTGGGGGAGTCCAGAACCAGGGGCCACACAGTTTAAGAATAAGGGGTAAGACATTTAGAACGGAGCCAAGGCAACACTTTTTCTCACAGAGAGCGTTGTGAGTCTGTGGAATTCTCTGCCTCAGGTGGGGGCCAATTCTCTGGATACTTTCAAGAGGGAGCAAGATAGGGCTCTTAAAAATAATGGAGTCCGGGAATATGGGGAGAAGGCAGGAACGGGGTACTGATTGGGGATCATTGCTGGAGAAACTCAGCGGGTGCAGCAGCATCTATGGAGCTAAGGAAATAGGTAACGTTTCGGGCCGAAACCCTTCCGGGTTTCGGCCCGAAACGTTGCCTATTTCCAGAAGGGTTTCGTCCCGAAACGTTGCCCATTTCCTTCGCTCCACAGATGCTGCTGCACCCGCTGAGTTTCTCCAGCATTTTTTTGTACCTTCGATTTTCCAGCCTCTGCAGTTCCTTCTTAAATACTGATTGGGGATGATCAGCCATGATCACATTGAATGGCGGTGCTGGCTCGAAGGGCTGAATGGCCTCCTCCTGCACCTATCGTCTATTGTCGTCTTCAGACTCAAATGTCACCTATCCGTCCTCAACATCTATAGTAGTCCCACCTGCCCGTGTTTAGTGCGTAACCCTTTAAGCCTTTCCTATCCATGTACCTGTCTAAATGTCTGTAAAAGGATATGACACTCCCTGCCTCAAATACCTCCTCTGGCAGCTCGTTCCATACACCCACGAAAAAGTTACCGTTCAGGTTCCAGTTAAATCCTCTCCCCACTCTAACACTACATGCTATTAAGTAGGTACAGTATCTTTTCTGCCCACTGATATTGCAGCATCTTAATAATAAACCAGCGGGTCATAAATTGATGTGTAATTACATGCATTATCAATTATGCAAAAGAATTATGCAACATAAACCTTCTAAGATTATTTTATTGCAAGTTAATCAATTTTCTCACGCAATTTTTAAAAACGTTTCGGACTTTAGAGTTTTAGTTTAGAGATACAGCGCGGAAACAGGCCCTTCAGCCCACCGAGTGGAGACACGGTAATATACTCTCCACTTCTCTGGGTGAGAGTAGAGTTCATTAGTGATAGGAGCAAATTAGGCCATTCGGCCCATCCAGTCTACTCCACCATTCAATCGCGGCTGATCTATCTCTCCCTCTCAATCCCATTCTCCTGCCTTCTCCCCGTAACCCCTGACACCCGTACTAATCAAGAATCTATCTATCTCTGACTTAAAAATATCCATTGACTTGGCCTCCACAGCCGTCTGTGGCAAAGAATTCC